>NW_020625486.1:3954816-3969784 GCF_003573695.1 Papaver somniferum
AAGAGGAAAATATGTTGAGGAAGCATGCCTAGCAACATAGTGGTGGTGTTGAGGAATTTCCACGTCTCAACACCAAGAGGAAGAATTTGTTGAGGAAGCATGCCTAGCAACACAATAATGAGTGTTGAGGAATTTAGACGTCTCAACACTAAGAGGAAGGATGTGTTGAGGAAGCATTCCTAGAAAAACAGTATTGGTGTTGAGGAATTTGAACGTCTCAACACCAAGAGGAAAATGTGTTGAGGAAGCTTGCCTAGCAACACAGTAGTGGTGTTGAGGAATTTGCACGTCTCAACACCAATAGGAATAATGTGTTGAGGAAGCATTCCTAGCAACACAATAATGAGTGTTGAGGAATTTAGACGTCTCAACACTAAGAGGAAGGATGTGTTGAGGAAGCATTCCTAGCAACACAGTATTGGTGTTGAGGAATTTGCACGTCTCAACACCAGGAGGAAAATGTGTTGAGAAAGCATGCCTAGCAACACAGTAGTGGTGTTGAGGAATTTGCACGTCTCAACACCAAGAGGAAGAATGTGTTGAGGAAGCATTCCTAGCAACACAGTAGTTGTGTTGATTAATTTGCACGTCTCAACACCGAGAGGAAAATATGTTGAGGAAGCATGCCTAGCAACACAGTGGTGGTGTTGAGGAATTTGCACGTCTCAACACCAAGAGGAAAGTGTTTTGAGGAAGCTTTCCTAGCAACACAGTAGTGGTTTTGAGGAATTTGCACGTCTCAACACAAAGAGGAAGAATGTGTTGAGGAAACTTGCCTAGCAACACAATAGTGGTGTTGAGGAATTTGCACATACCAACACCGATAGGAAGAATGTGTTGAGGAAGCATGCCTAGCAACACAATAGTTGTGTTGAGGAATTTGCACGTCTCAACACCAAGAGGAAGAATGTGTTGAGGAAGCATGCCTAGCAACACCGTAATGAGTATTGAGGAATTTAGACCTCTCAACACTTAGAGGAAGGATGTGTTGAGGAAGCATGCCTAGCAACACAGTAGTGGTGTTGAGGAATTTGCACGTCTCAACACCAGGAGGAAAATGTGTTGAGAAAGCATGCCTAGCAACACAGTAGTGGTGTTGAGGAATTTGCACGTCTCAACACCAAGAGGAAGAATGTGTTGAGGAAGCATGCCTAGCAACACAGTAGTTGTGTTGAGTAATTAGCACATCTCAACACCGGGAGGAAAATATGTTGAGGAAGCATGCCTAGCAACACAGTGGTGGTGTTGAGGAATTCTCACGTCTCAACACCAAGAGGAAAGTGTGTTGAGGAAGCTTTCCTAGAAACACAGTAGTGGTTTTGAGGAATTTGCACGTTTCAACACAAAGAGGAAGAATGTGTTGAGGAAACTTTCCTAGCAACACAGTAGTGGTGTTGAGGAATTTGCACGTCTCAACACCGATAGGAAGAATGTGTTGAGGAAGCATGCCTAGCAACACAGTAGTTGTGTTGAGGAATTTGCACGTCTCAACACCAAGAGGAAAATATGTTGAGGAAGCTTTCCTAACATTACAATGGTGGTGTTGAGGAATTTGCACGTCTCAACACCGAGAGGAAGAATGTGTTGAGAAAGCATGCCTAGCAACACAGTAGTGGTGTTGAGGAATTTGCACGTCTCAACACCAAGACGAAGAATGTGTTGAGGAAGCATGCCTAGCAACACAGTAGTTGTGTTAGGGAATTTGCACGTCTCAACACCAAGAGGTAAATATGTTGAGGAAGCATGCCTAGCAACATAGTGGTGGTGTTGAGGAATTTTCACGTCTCAACACCAAGAGGAAAGTGTGTTGAGGAAGCTTTCCTAGCAACACAGTAGTGGTTTTGAGGAATTTGCACGTCTCAACACCAACAGGAAGAATGTGTTGAGGAAGCATGCCTAGCAACATAATAATGAGTGTTGAGGAATTTGAACGTCTCAACACCAAGAGGAAAATGTGTTGAGGAAGCTTGCCTAGCAACACAGTAGTGGTGTTGAGGAATTTGCACGTCTCAACACCAATAGGAAGAATGTGTTGAGGAAGCATGCCTAGCAACAAAGTAGTTGTGTTGAGGAATTTGCACGTCTCAACAACAAGAGGAAGAATGTATTGAGGAAGCATGCCTAGCAACACAGTAGTTGTGTTGAGTAATTTGCACGTCTCAACACCAAGAGGAAAATATGTTGAGGAAGCATGCCTAGCAACACAGTGGTGGTGTTGAGGAATTTGCACGTCTCAACACCAAGAGGAAAGTGTGTTGAGGAAGCTTTCCTAGCAACATAATAATGGTTTTGAGAAATTTGCACGTCTCAACACCAAGAGGAAGAATGTGTTGAGGAAGCATGCCTAGCAACACAGTAATGAGTGTTGAGGAATTTAGACCTCTCAACACTAAGAGGAAGGATGTGTTTAGGAAGCATGCCTAGCAACACAGTAGTGGTGTTGAGGAATTTGAACGTCTCAACACCAAGAGGAAAATGTGTTGAGGAAGCTTGCTTAGCAACACAGTAGTGGTGTTGAGGAATTTGCACGTCTCAACACCAATAGGAAGAATGTGTTGAGGAAGCATGCCTAGCAACACAATAGTGGTGTTGAGGAATTTGCACGTCTCAACACCAAGAGGAAAATGTGTTGAGGAAGCATGCCTAGCAACACAGTAGTGGTGTTAAGGAATTTGCACGTCTCAACACCAATAGGAAGAATGTGTTGAGGAAGCATGCCTAGCAACACAGTAGTTGTGTTGAGTAATTTTCACGTCTCAACACCGAGAGGAAAATATGTTGAGGAAGCATGCCTAGCAACACAGTGGTGGTGTTGAGGAATTTGCACGTCTCAACACCAAGAGGAAGTGTGTTGAGGAAGCTTTCCTAGCAACACAGTAGTGGTTTTGAGGAATTTGCACGTCTCAACACAAAGAGGAAGAATGTGTTGAGGAAACTTGCCTAGCAACACAGTAGTGGTGTTGAGGAATTTGCACGTCTCAACACCGATAGGAAGAATGTGTTGAGGAAGCATGCCTAGCAACACAGTAGTTGTGTTGAGGAATTTGCACGTCTCAACACCAAGAGGAAAATATGTTGAGGAAGCTTTCCTAACATTACAGTGGTGGTGTTGAGGAATTTGCACGTCTCAACACCAAGAGGAAGAATGTGTTGAGGAAGCATGCCTAGCAACACCGTAATGAGTGTTGAGGAATTTAGACCTCTCAACACTAAGAGGAAGGATGTGTTGAGGAAGCATGCCTAGCAACACAGTAGTGGTGTTGAGGAATTTGAACGTCTCAACACCAAGAGCAAGAATGTGTTTAGGAAGCATGCCTAGCAACACAGTAGTTGTGTTGAGGAATTTGCACGTCTCAACACCAAGAGGAAAATATGTTGAGGAAGCATGCCTAGCAACACAGTAGTGGTGTTGAGGAATTTGCACGTCTCAACACCAAGAGGAAAGTGTGTTGAGGAAGATTTCCTAGAAACACAATAGTGGTTTTGAGGAATTTGCACGTCTCAACACCAAAAGGAAGAATGTGTTGAGGAAGCATGCCTACCAACACAGTAATGAGTGTTGAGGAATTTAGACCTCTCAACACTAAGAGGAAGGATGTGTTTAGGAAGCATGACTAGCAACACAGTAGTGGTGTTGAGGAATTTGAACGTCTCAACACCAAGAGGAAGAATGTGTTTAGGAAGCATGCCTAGCAACACAGTAGTTGTATTGAGGAATTTGCACGTCTCAACACCAAGAGGAAAATATGTTGAGGAAGCATGCCTAGCAACATAGTGGTGGTGTTGAGGAATTTCCACGTCTCAACACCAAGAGGAAAGTGTGTTGAGGAAGCTTTCCTAGCAACACAGTAGTGTTTTTGAGGAATTTGCACGTCTCAAGACCAACAGGAAGAATGTGTTGAGGAAGCATGCCTAGCAACATAATAATGAGTGTTGAGGACTTTGAACGTCTCAACACCAAGAGGAAAATGTGTTGAGGAAGCTTTCCTAGCAACACAGTAGTGGTGTTGAACAATTTGCACGTCTCAACACCAATAGGAAGAATGTGTTGAGGAAGCATGCCTAGCAACACAGTAGTTGTGTTGAGGAATTTGCACGTCTCAACACCAAGAGGAAAATATGTTAAGGAAGCTTGCCTAAAAACACAGTGGTGGTGTTGAGGAATTTGCACGTCTCAACACCAAGAGGAAGAATGTGTTGAGGAAGCATGCCTAGCAACACAGTAATGAGTGTTGAGGAATTTATACCTCTCAACACTAAGAGAAAGGATGTGTTGAGGAAGCATTCCTAGCAACACAGTAGTGGTGTTGAGGAATTTGCACGTCTCCACACCAAGAGGAAAATGTGTTGAGGAAGCATGCCTAGCAACACAGTAGTGGTGTTGAGGAATTTGCACGTCTCAACACCAAGAGGAAAATGTGTTGAGGAAGCATGCCTAGCAAAACAGTAGTGGTGTTGAGGAATTTGCACGTCTCAACACCAAGAGGAAGAATGTATTGAGGAAGCATTCCTAGCAACAAAGTAGTTGTGTTGAGTAATTTGCACGTCTCAACACCAAGAGGAAAATATGTTGAGGAAGCATTCCTAGCAACACAGTGTTGGTGTTGAGGAATTTGCACGTCTCAAAACCAAGAGGAAAGTGTGTTGAGGAAGCTTTCCTAGCAACACAATAGCGGTTTTGAGGAATTTGCACGTCTCAACACCAAGAGGAAAAATGTGTTGAGGAAGCATGCCTAGCAACACAGTAATGAGTGTTGAGGAATTTAGACCTCTCAACACTAAGAGGAAGGATATGTTTAGGAAGCATGCCTAGCAACACAGTAGTGGTGTTGAGGAATTTGAACGTCTCAACACCAAGAGGAAAATGTGTTGAGGAAGCTTGCCTAGCAACACAGTAGTGGTGTTGAGGAATTTGCACGTCTCAACACCAATAGGAATAATGTGTTGAGGAAGCATTCCTAGCAACACAGTAGTTGTGTTGAGGAATTTGCACGTCTCAACACCAAGAGGAAGAATTTGTTGAGGAAGCATGCCTAGCAACACAATAATGAGTGTTGAGGAATTTAGACGTCTCAACACTAAGAGGAAGGATGTGTTGAGGAAGCATTCCTAACAACACAGTAGTGGTGTTGAGGAATTTGAACGTCTCAAAACCAAGAGGAAAATGTGTTGAGGAAGCTTGCCTAGCAACACAATAGTGGTGTTGAGGAATTTGCACGTCTCAACACCAATAGGAATAATGTGTTGAGGAAGAATTCCTAGCAACACAGTAGTTGTGTTGAGGAATTTGCACGTATCAACACCAAGAGGAAGAATTTGTTGAGGAAGCATGCCTAGCAACACAATAATGAGTGTTGAGGAATTTAGACGTCTCCACACTAAGAGGAAGGATGTGTTGAGGAAGCATTCCTAGCAACACAGTATTGGTGTTGAGGAATTTGCACGTCTCAACACCAGGAGGAAAATGTGTTGAGAAAGCATGCCGAGCAACACAGTAGTGGTGTTGAGGAATTTGCACGTCTCAACACCAAGAGGAAGAATGTGTTGAGGAAGCATGCCTAGCAACACCGTAATGAGTGTTGAGGAATTTAGACCTCTCAACACTAAGAGGAAGGATGTGTTGAGGAAGCATGCCTAGCAACACAGTAGTGGTGTTGAGGAATTTGCACGTCTCAACACCAAGAGGAAGAATGTGTTTAGGAAGCATGCCTAGCAACACAGTAGTTGTGTTGAGGAATTTGCACGTCTCAACACCTAGAGGAAAATATGTTGAGGAAGCATGCCTAACAACATAGTGGTGGTGTTGAGGAATTTTCACGTCTCAACACCAAGAGGAAAGTGTGTTGAGGAAGCTTTCCTAGCAACACAGTCGTGGTTTTGAGGAATTTGCACGTCTCAACACCAACAGGAAGAATGTGTTGAGGAAGCATGCCTAGCAATATAATAATGAGTGTTGAAGAATTTGAACGTCTCAACACCAAGAGGAAAATGTGTTGAGGAAGCTTGCCTAGCAACACAGTAGTGGTGTTGAGGAATTTGCACGTCTCAACACCAATAGGAAGAATGTGTTGAGGAAGCATGCCTAGCAACACATTAGTTGTGTTGAGGAATTTGCACGTCTCAACACCAAGAGGTAGAATGTATTGAGGAAGCATTCCTAGCAACACAATAGTTGTGTTGAGTAATTTGCACGTCTCAACACCAAGAGGAAAATATGTTGAGGAAGCATGCCTAGCAACACAGTGGTGGTGTTGAGGAATTTGCACGTCTCAACACCAAGAGAAAAGTGTGTTGAGGAAGCTTTCCTAGCAACACAATAGTGGTTTTGAGGAATTTGCACGTCTCAACACCAAGAGGAAGAATGTGTTGAGGAAGCATGCCTAGCAACACAGTAATGAGTGTTGAGGAATTTAGACCTCTCAACACTAAGAGGAAGGATGTGTTTAGGAAGCATGCCTAGCAACACAGTAGTGGTGTTGAGGAATTTGAACTTCTCAATACCAAGAGGAAAATGTGTTGAGGAAGCTTGCCTAGCAACACAGTAGTGGTGTTGAGGAATTTGCACGTCTCAACACTAATAGGAAGAATATGTTGAGGAAGCATGCCTAGCAACACAGTAGTTGTGTTGAGGAATTTGCACGTCTCAACACCAAGAGGAAGAATTTGTTGAGGAAGCATGCCTAACAACACAATAATGAGAGTTGAGGAATTTAGACGTCTCAACACTAAGAGGAAGGATGTGTTGAGGAAGCATGCCTAGCAACACAGTAGTAGTGTTGAGGAATTTGCACGTCTCAACACCAGGAGGAAAATGTGTTGAGGAAGCATGCCTAGCAACACAGTGGTGGTGTTGAGGAATTTGCACGTCTCAACACCAAGAGGAAAGTGTGTTTAGGAAGCTTTCCTAGCAACACAGTAGTGGTTTTGAGGAATTTGCACGTCTCAACACAAAGAGGAAGAATGTGTTGAGGAAACTTGCCTAGCAACACAGTAGTGGTGTTGACGAATTTGCACGTCTCAACACCGATAGGAAGAATGTGTTGAGGAAACATGCCTAGCAACACAATAGTTGTGTTGAGGAATTTGCACGTCTCAACACCAAGAGGAAGAATGTATTGAGGAAGCATGCCTAGCAACACAGTAGTTGTGTTGAGTAATTTGCACGTCTCAACACCAAGAGGAAAATATGTTGAGGAAGCATGCCTAGCAACACAGTGGTGGTGTTGAGGAATTTGCACGTCTCAACACCAAGAGGAAAGTGTGTTGAGGAAGCTTTCCTAGCAACACAGTAGTGATTTTGAGGAATTTGCACGTCTCAATGCCAAGAGGAAGAATGTGTTGAGGAAGCATGCCTAGCAACACAATAGTGGTGTTGAGGAATTTGCACGTCTCAACACCAAGAGGAAAATATGTTGAGGAAGCTTTCCTAACAACACAGTGGTGGTGTTGAGGAATTTGCACGTCTCAACACCAAGAGGAAGAATGTGTTGAGGAAGCATGCCTAGCAACACCGTAATGAGTGTTGAGGAATTTAGACCTCTCAACACTAAGAGGAAGGATGTGTTGAGGAAGCATGCCTTGCAACACAGTAGTGGTGTTGAGGAATTTGCACGTCTCAACACCAAGAGGAAAATGTGTTGGGGAAGATTGCCTAGAAACACAGTAGTGGTGTTGAGGAATTTGCACGTCTCAACACCAAGAGGAAAATATGTTGAGGAAGCATGCCTAGCAACACAGTGGTGGTGTTGAGGAATTTGCACGTCTCAACACAAAGAGGAAAGTGTGTTGAGGAAGCTTTCCTAGCAACACAGTAGTGGTTTTGAGGAATTTGCACGTCTCAACACAAAGAGGAAGAATGTGTTGAGGAAACTTGCCTAGCAACACAGTAGTGGTGTTGACGAATTTGCACGTCTCAACACCGATAGGAAGAATGTGTTGAGGAAACATGCCTAGCAACACAGTAGTTGTGTTGAGGAATTTGCACGTCTCAGCACCAAGAGGAAAATATGTTGAGGAAGCTTGCCTAACATTATAGTGGTGGTGTTGAGGAATTTGCACGTCTCAACACCAAGAGGAAGAATTTGTTGAGGAAGAATCTGTTGAGGAAGCATGCCTAGCAACACCGTAATGAGTGTTGAGGAATTTAGACCTCTCAACACTAAGAGGAAGGATGTGTTGAGGAAGCATGCCTAGCAACACAGTAGTGGTGTTGAGGAATTTGCACGTCTCAACACCAGGAGGAAAATGTGTTGAGAAAGCATGCCTAGCAACACAGTAGTGGTGTTGAGGAATTTGCACGTCTCAACACCAAGAGGAAGAATGTGTTGAGGAAGCATGCCTAGCAACACAGTAGTTGTGTTGAGTAATTTTCACGTCTCAACACCGAGAGGAAAATATGTTGAGGAAGCATGCATAGCAACACAGTGGTGGTGTTGAGGATTTTGCACGTCTCAACACCAAGAGGAAAGTGTGTTGAGGAAGCTTTCCTAGCAACACAGTAGTGGTTTTGAGGAATTTGCACGTCTCAACACAAAGAGGAAGAATGTGTTGAGGAAACTTGCCTAGCAACACAGTAGTGGTGTTGACGAATTTGCACGTCTCAACACCGATAGGAAGAATGTGTTGAGGAAACATGCCTAGCAACACAATAGTTGTGTTGAGGAATTTGCACGTCTCAACACCAAGAGGAAGAATGTATTGAGGAAGCATGCCTAGCAACACAGTAGTTGTGTTGAGTAATTTGCACGTCTCAACACCAAGAGGAAAATATGTTGAGGAAGCATGCCTAGCAACACAGTGGTGGTGTTGAGGAATTTGCACGTCTCAACACCAAGAGGAAAGTGTGTTGAGGAAGCTTTCCTAGCAACATAATAATGGTTTTGAGGAATTTGCACGTCTCAACACCAAGAGGAAGAATGTGTTGAGGAAGCATGCCTAGCAACACAGTAATGAGTGTTGAGGAATTTAGACCTCTCAACACTAAGAGGAAGGATGTGTTTAGGAAGCATGCCTAGCAACACAGTAGTGGTGTTGAGGAATTTGAACTTCTCAACACCAAGAGGAAAATGTGTTGAGGAAGCTTGCCTAGCAACACAGTAGTGGTGTTGAGGAATTTGCACGTCTCAACACCAATAGGAAGAATATATTGAGGAAGCATGCCTAGCAACACAGTAGTTGTGTTGAGGAATTTGCACGTCTCAACACCAAGAGGAAGAATTTGTTGAGGAAGCATGCCTAGCAACACAATAATGAGAGTTGAGGAATTTAGACGTCTCAACACTAAGAGGAAGGATGTGTTGAGGAAGCATGCCTAGCAACACAGTAGTAGTGTTGAGGAATTTGCACGTCTCAACACCAGGAGGAAAATGTGTTGAGTAAGTATGCCTAGCAACACAGTAGTGGTGTTGAGGAATTTGCACGTCTCATCACCAAGAGGAAGAATGTGTTGAGGAAGCATGCCTAGCAACACATTAGTTGTGTTGAGTAATTTGCACGTCTCAACACCGAGAGGAAAATATGTTGAGGTAGCATGCCTAGCAACACAGTGGTGGTGTTGAGGAATTTGCACGTCTCAACACCAATAGGAAAGTGTGTTGAGGAAGCTTTCCTAGCAACACAGTAGTGGTTTTGAGGAATTTGCACGTCTCAACACAAAGAGGAAGAATGTGTTGAGGAAACTTGCCTAGCAACACAGTAGTGGTGTTGAGGAATTTGCACGTCTCAACACCGATAGGAAGAATGTGTTGAGGAAGCATGCCTAGCAACACAGTAGTTGTGTTGAGGAATTTGCACGTCTCAACACCAAGAGGAAAATATGTTGAGGAAGATTTCCTAACATTACAGTGGTGGTGTTGAGGAATTTGCAGGTCACAACACCAAGAGGAAGAATGTGTTGAGGAAGCATGCCTAGCAACACCGTAATGTGTGTTGAGGAATTTAGACCTCTCAACACTAAGAGGAAGGATGTGTTGAGGAAGCATGCCTAGCAACACAGTAGTGGTGTTGAGGAATTTGCACGTCTCAACACCAAGAGGAAGAATGTGTTTAGGAAGCATGCCTAGCAACACAGTAGTTGTGTTGAGGAATTTGCACGTCTCAACACCAAGAGGAAAATATGTTGAGGAAGTTTGCCTAACAACACAGTGGTGGTGTTGAGGAATTTGCACGTCTCAACACCAAGAGGAAGAATGTGTTGAGGAAGCATGCCTAGCAACACAGTAATGAGTGTTGAGGAATTTAGACCTCTCAACACTAAGAGAAAGGATGTGTTGAGGAAGCATGCCTAGCAACACAGTAGTGGTGTTGAGGAATTTGCACGTCTCAACACCAAGAGGAAAATGTGTTGAGGAAGCATGCCTAGCAACACAGTAGTGGTGTTGAGGAATTTGCACGTCTCAACACCAAGAGGAAAATGTGGTTAGGAAGCATGCCTAGCAACACAGTAGTGGTGTTGAGGAATTTGCACGTCTCAACACCAAGAGGAAGAATGTATTGAGGAAGCATTCCTAGCAACAAAGTAGTTGTGTTGAGTAATTTGCACGTCTCAACACCAAGAGGAAAATATGTTGAGGAAGCATGCCTAGCAACACAGTGTTGGTGTTGAGGAATTTGCACGTCTCAAAACCAAGAGGAAAGTGTGTTGAGGAATCTTTCCTAGCAACACAATAGCGGTTTTGAGGAATTTGCACGTCTCAACACCAAGAGGAAGAATGTGTTGAGGAAGCATGCCTAGCAACACAGTAATGAGTGTTGAGGAATTTAGACCTCTCAACACTAAGAGGAAGGATATGTTTAGGAAGCATGCCTAGCAACACAGTAGTGGTGTTGAGGAATTTGAACGTCTCAACACCAAGAGGAAAATGTGTTGAGGAAGCTTGCCTAGCAACACAGTAGTGGTGTTGAGGAATTTGCACGTCTCAACACCAGGAGGAAGAATTTGTTGAGGAAGCATGCCTAGCAACACAATAATGAGTGTTGAGGAATTTGCACGTCTCAACACTAAGAGGAAGGATGTGTTGAGGAAGCATGCCTAGCAACACAGCAGTTGTGTTGAGTAATTTGCACGTCTCAACACCGAGAGGAAAATATGTTGAGGAAGCATGCCTAGCAACACAGTGGTGGTGTTGAGGAATTTGCACGTCTCAACACAAAGAGGAAAGTGTGTTGAGGAAGCTTTCCTAGCAACACAGTAGTGGTTTTGAGGAATTTGCACGTCTCAACACAAAGAGGAAGAATGTGTTGAGGAAACTTGCCTAGCAACACAGTAGTGGTGTTGACGAATTTGCACGTCTCAACACCGATAGGAAGAATGTGTTGAGGAAACATGCCTAGCAACACAATAGTTGTGTTGAGGAATTTGCACGTCTCAACACCAAGAGGAAAATATGTTGAGGAAGCTTTCCTAACATTATAGTGGTGGTGTTGAGGAATTTGCACGTCTCAACACCAAGAGGAAGAATTTGTTGAGGAAGAATCTGTTGAGGAAGCATGCCTAGCAACACCGTAATGAGTGTTGAGGAATTTAGACCTCTCAACACTAAGAGGAAGGATGTGTTGAGGAAGCATGCCTAGCAACACAGTAGTGGTGTTGAGGAATTTGCATGTCTCAACACCAAGAGGAAGAATGTGTTTAGGAAGCATGCCTAGCAACACAGTAGTTGTGTTGAGGAATTTGCACGTCTCAACACCAAGAGGAAAATATGTTGAGGAAGCATGCCTAGCAACATAGTGGTGGTGTTGAGGAATTTTCACGTCTCAACACCAATAGGAAAGTGTGTTGAGGAAGCTTTCCTAGCAACACAGTAGTGGTTTTGAGGAATTTGCACGTCTCAACACCAACAGGAAGAATGTGTTGAGAAAGCATGCCTAGCAACATAATAATGAGCGTTGAGGAATTTGAACGTCTCAACACCAAGAGGAAAATGTATTGAGGAATCTTTCCTAGCAACACAGTAGTGGTGTTGAGAAATTTGCACGTCTCAACCCCAATAGGAAGAATGTGTTGAGGAAGCATGCCTAGCAACACAGTAGTTGTGTTGAGGAATTTGCACGTTTCAACACCAAGAGGAAAATATGTTGAGGAAGCTTGCCTAAAAACACAGTGGTGGTGTTGAGGAATTTGCACGTCTCAACACCAAGAGGAAGAATGTGTTGAGGAAGCATGCCTAGCAACACAGTAATGAGTGTTGATGAATTTATACCTCTCAACATTAAGAGAAAGGATGTGTTGAGGAAGCATTCCTAACAACACAGTAGTGGTGTTGAGGAATTTGCACGTCTCAACACCAAGAGGAAAATGTGTTGAGGAAGCATGCCTAGCAACACAGTAGTGGTGTTGAGGAATTTGCACGTCTCAACACCAAGAGGAAAATGTGGTTAGGAAGCATGCCTAGCAACACAGTAGTGGTGTTGAGGAATTTGCACGTCTCAACACCAAGAGGAAGAATGTATTGAGGAAGCATTCCTAGCAACAAAGTAGTTGTGTTGAGTAATTTGCACGTCTCAACACCAAGAGGAAAATATGTTGAGGAAGCATGCCTAGCAACACAGTGTTGGTGTTGAGGAATTTGCACGTCTCAAAACCAAGAGGAAAGTGTGTTGAGGAATCTTTCCTAGCAACACAATAGCGGTTTTGAGGAATTTGCACGTCTCAACACCAAGAGGAAGAATGTGTTGAGGAAGCATGCCTAGCAACACAGTAATGAGTGTTGAGGAATTTAGACCTCTCAACACTAAGAGGAAGGATATGTTTAGGAAGCATGCCTAGCAACACAGTAGTGGTGTTGAGGAATTTGAACGTCTCAACACCAAGAGGAAAATGTGTTGAGGAAGCTTGCCAAGCAACACAGTAGTGGTGTTGAGGAATTTGCACGTCTCAACACCAGGAGGAAGAATTTGTTGAGGAAGCATGCCTAGCAACACCGTAATGAGTGTTGAGGAATTTAGACCTCTCAACACTAAGAGGAAGAATGTGTTGAGGAAACTTGCCTAGGAACACAGTAGTGGTGTTGACGAATTTGCACGTCTCAACACCGATAGGAAGAATGTGTTGAGGAAACATGCCTAGCAACACAGTAGTTGTGTTGAGGAATTTGCACGTCTCAAACCAAGAGGAAAATATGTTGAGGAAGCTTGCCTAACATTATAGTGGTGGTGTTGAGGAATTTGCACGTCTCAACACCAAGAGGAAGAATTTGTTGAGGAAGAATCTGTTGAGGAAGCATGCCTAGCAACACCGTAATGAGTGTTGAGGAATTTAGACCTCTCAACACTAAGAGGAAGGATGTGTTGAGGAAGCATGCCTAGCAACACAGTAGTGGTGTTGAGGAATTTGCATGTCTCAACACCAAGAGGAAGAATGTGTTTAGGAAGCATGCCTAGCAACACAGTAGTTGTGTTGAGGAATTTGCACGTCTCAACACCAAGAGGAAAATATGTTGAGGAAGCATGCCTAGCAACATAGTGGTGGTGTTGAGGAATTTCCACGTCTCAACACCAAGAGGAAAGTGTGTTGAGGAAGCTTTCCTAGCAACACAGTAGTGGTTTTGAGGAATTTGCACGTCTCAACACCAACAGGAAGAATGTGTTGAGGAAGCATGCCTAGCAACACAATAATGAGTGTTGAGGAATTTAGACGTCTCAACACCAAGAGGAAAATGTGTTGAGGAAGCTTTCCTAGCAACACAGTAGTGGTGTTGAGCAATTTTCACGTCTCAACCCCAATAGGAAGAATGTGTTGAAGAAGCATGCCTAGCAACACAGTAGTTGTGTTGAGGAATTTGCACGTCTCAACACCAAGAGGAAAATATGTTGAGGAAGCTTGCCTAAAAACACAGTGGTGGTGTTGAGGAATTTGCACGTCTAAACACCAAGAGGAAGAATGTGTTGAGGAAGCATGCCTAGCAACACAGTAATGAGTGTTGAGGAATTTAGACCTCTCAACACTAAGAGAAAGGATGTGTTGAGGAAGCATTCCTAGCAACACAATAGTGGTGTTGAGGAATTTGCACGTCTCAACACCAAGAGGAAAATGTGTTGAGGAAGCATGCCTAGCAACACAGTAGTGGTGTTGAGGAATTTGCACGTCTCAACACCAAGAGGAAGAATGTATTGAGGAAGCATGCCTAGCAACACAGTAGTTGTGTTGAGTAATTTGCACGTCTCAACACCAAGAGGAAAATATGTTGAGGAAGCATGCCTAGCAACACAGTGGTGGTGTTGAGGAATTTGCACGTCTCAACACCAAGAGGAAAGTGTGTTGAGGAAGCTTTCCTAGCAACACAGTAGTGGTTTTGAGGAATTTGCACGTCTCAACACAAAGAGGAAGAATGTGTTGAGGAAACTTGCCTAGCAACACAGTAGTGGTGTTGACGAATTTGCACGTCTCAACACCGATAGGAAGAATGTGTTGAGGAAACATGCCTAGCAACACAATAGTTGTGTTGAGGAATTTGCACGTCTCAACACCAAGAGGAAAATATGTTGAGGAAGCTTTCCTAACATTATAGTGGTGGTGTTGAGGAATTTGCACGTCTCAACACCAAGAGGAAGAATTTGTTGAGGAAGAATCTGTTGAGGAAGCATGCCTAGCAACACCGTAATGAGTGTTGAGGAATTTAGACCTCTCAACACTAAGAGGAAGGATGTGTTGAGGAAGCATGCCTAGCAACACAGTAGTGGTGTTGAGGAATTTGCATGTCTCAACACCAAGAGGAAGAATGTGTTTAGGAAGCATGCCTAGCAACACAGTAGTTGTGTTGAGGAATTTGCACGTCTCAACACCAAGAGGAAAATATGTTGAGGAAGCATGCCTAGCAACATAGTGGTGGTGTTGAGGAATTTCCACGTCTCAACACCAAGAGGAAAGTGTGTTGAGGAAGCTTTCCTAGCAACACAGTAGTGGTTTTGAGGAATTTGCACGTCTCAACACCAACAGGAAGAATGTGTTGAGGAAGCATGCCTAGCAACA
>NW_020625487.1:0-1211 GCF_003573695.1 Papaver somniferum
GAAAATTGTGAAACTGGCTACCGACTCACCCCCCTAAACTTTGGTTGTGCTCTCTTGCTCTCTATTTATACACACAAATCCATTAATCAAATATATTCTTCTATAACTCCAAAATCTTCTTCTTTTTAATTAAAAATATCTTCAAGAATTTTTCTTCTTCTTTATATTCTCTAAATTTCTTTATTATACCCAAATCTTCTTTAATTCGCAGAATCAAATCCAAGAGAAAATCCTCTAAGATATCTTTCATGTTTAATAGAAGATAACTTCCTTTTTTTCAAAACTCCGGTAATTAATACTCATAGATTTCCTGTTTATAAGGAAGAAGATATTCTTGTCTTAAAAATTGTAAATCCTTTAGTGTTGAAACCCAAATTTCTCGCCAATATTCTGTTTGAAAATGAAGAAAAAGGTGGTGCCCCTATCCAAAGTGCAGGTGCCTTTATTAATTTTCTCAGAGAGGTGCAATCATCACTATTCGAGCAACTTTTTTGATACAAGTGTATTTCTCCAAGAACACCTACACAAACATAAAAACACCTACATAAATACAAAATCAAGCACTAACAATAGAGAATTGAGGACAAATTAGACACATAAATACGTCTATCACACTCATATAATTCTTTATATATCCTATATGCTATCTCTTTGACCTTTTTTTTTAGGTCTAACATTAAAACCACCCAACACAAAACCAAAAATAAACCCCTAGGTTTCAAATTAATCTTCCACCGGCCACCTTTTTATCTTCATTTCTCCCACCCATCACCACCTGCAACTCATGTACCAGTAACTTCGTGCATTTCCAAGATAATGGAAAGGATGTTTGCTCTGGATCTGATAGAAAAACTTATCTTTCTTCCCAAATCTTGTCTTAATCTTAGTTTGAAGGATAATAGTCTAAAAGGTGTCCTTGTTCATGTGCATACGTCCCTTCTATCTCTCATTTTTATGTTTATTCATATACGTTTTGCTGCTGTTGGACTTGGATTTGTCACTTCATTGATTTTTGTATTATTTACTGATATATTTGTGTCATCATGGATTGGTTCCACTGATTTCCTCTTAGAGATTGGTTAATAAAGAAAATTCCATTAGTTAAGCATCAGCCAAAGGCTCAAAGGCTCGATCTTTAACGGCTATCACACTAAGAAAAAGGATGGAAAACAAAAACAGTAGATTAGTTTTTGTTTCAATCTATAACAAAC
>NW_020625487.1:1598830-1603966 GCF_003573695.1 Papaver somniferum
AAGAATTATTTTGAGAATGATAGATCAAGGAAAACTAAACCACTTTTTGGTAGGGCACCCACAATCTCAACCACTGCCACCACCACCAGAGCATCACAAAGTGAACGCGATGAAAAAGAAGGAAACATTCTTCATAGAAGTTGGTGCAAAAGCAAAAAATCTATTCTGTCACTCTATCGTACATTCATATAAGACAATTGAATATTTTCATGACAATGTATTGAGTAGAGTGTTCGCAAGAGATAATGATGGAAGAGAAATTATGAATATGGCGAAAATCTCGCCACTAGAGGAATTGCAGAAACAAATCATTTCTTTTACCGCAGAAGAAATTCCCGAAGGAGAAGAGGTGCATGACAATCCATTGGTAGTAAAATTAGAAATTAATCCAAAACCGAAAGAAGATGAGGATGATGAAGCTGAAGATTCATGGGTAATTAATAGAATTCTAATCGATACTGGAAGCTCTGTGAACATCTTATTTTATCATACTTATAAAACCATGGGTGGAAGAGATGATGATCTTATACCATCAACATATAAGATATATGGTTTTAATGGTACTGCTAACAAGCCTAAAGGGGAGATTACTATGCGAATTTCATTGAAGGGAATATCTTCCGAAATCTTATTTTTTGTCGTTGATGTAGAATCACCCTACAATGCGTTAATTGGTCGACCTTGGCTACATGGGGTTCTAGGTGTAGCTTCAACTTTCCCCCAGTGCATCAAATTCCCTCACCCCAGTTGTGTAGGAATCATAAAGGGATATTGGGTTGAAGGAAAGAGGTGTTACGAAACTGAGATAGAATCTTGCGAAGGAAGAGAAAACAAGAAGGAAAACTGGCGACACAAAATCAAAGATACACAAAGAAGTGAGAGGTTGATGGTGGATGCAATCGAAAGGAAAGGAGAAGAGATGTTGCGAAACTAATGCTAGCTCAGAATAAAAATGATGAACATACCACTACCAAGGAAGCAGTAACAGAAAATAATAAAGAAGCAGAGGATGACAAAGGTAATAAAAACAACAAATGTATGAACGATTAAGTTGTTGCGATATTCTCGCAATAAGTAAAATTCTCAAAAATACATTTGATTGAATGGCAAAATTGAGATTACGAAATTCAGATACAATATGATGATGATTCAGATAAACGACAACATCTAGGATCACGAGAAAGATGTGATAGTCTTGCGAAAATTAGAGAGCTTGCGAAATTAACATTTGTAAGGTTGCGAGAATGTCGCAGACCATACCCGAAAGTAAAGGACAAATTAGCTATCATTCACTATGTATTTCCCTATAAATAGTCGTTCAAGTTGTAAAGAAGGGAGAGATCTTTTTTGAGTAAGAAACAAGTAAACAGGAGAGAGAAAGTCTAGAATAGATGTCATTCTTGATTCCTTTATCTTTTCTTGTAAGAACATTCGAAGATTGATCAATAAAATTAATAGTGTAAATCTAAAAATGAGTTGAGTAATAATGAAATCATATGAGAGGTGTAGTGTAGGATTTCCTGCAACTACATGCGTCTCCTCTAACTTGAAATAAACTCGTATATATTCTAATTTAAGTATAAAATCAAACAACTTTGCGTGAGGTGTTCGAGCTCTTTGTCCATTCATGGCACTCATCATCTTCTTTGGAAATTGAGGTACTTGATTCCGTAAGCAAAGACAAAGAAGAAAGCAAGGACAAACCCGACATGGGCTAAGACAACCAATTTAAGGAAACCGTATTCCCAGCCGAAGCTTTCTTGCAAGTACCTTTGCACTGTTGAATCGACTGGCAACCCTGGAATCTGCAACTCGTTTGTCCTGTCTAACCTGAGATGTCACTGGACCGTCCAAGCAACAGGTGAAGCCTACTATTCCCTCAACTGCCACGATAAAAAAAAATGTAACAAAAATAGGGAAAAGATCCTGCACACCCGGTGGGACTCGAACCCACAATCGCCTGATTAGAAGTCAGACGCCTTATCCATTAGGCCACGGGTGCATCTGCCGGCAAATCTTAGGTACGAGGATTTCATACAGGATGGCATTGCATTTCCGAGAGGATCCGGAGTAATTTCAATTCAAAGAGAAACTCCTTAACTCATTAACTGGTGGACATAGCATAAGAAAAATCATTCTGTAACTGAAATCTATGGAAAAAAAAAGACTTGTTATACAACTGAATGAACAGATAAGATTATTTAACCAGCACACATCAACAATGCAACGACTAAAAGTGAAGACCAGATACATCCTGGTAGAGACACTCTGCCAAACCTTCACACTCACTAATTTCCAATAGTTTCATCTTTCTGCCTTGTCCATTTTTGGCAAGCCAATATGCACCATCATTCTCATTTTTTCTACTCCCTGACACATCGAAGAAGGCAAGACCTCTATTTGATATCAGAAAAGATATCCAAAACGAGTTTATAAATTTTTTCATGATCCACTTTGTAAATGCTAAACAGCAGAAGCAGATTACAGTCTTTGCAGGGAGTTTCAACACTCTTAGATTTCTAACCACATATACAAATTTTCCTGCGACTCCAACTGGCCATCACGTAATAAGCAACGTCTTCAGACATACAGTAAAGATAGAATGGGGAGACGATGTCATACTCTTTGGAGAGCTTTATACCTAAAGAAACACCTTCCAATTGGTGATAGAATGACGAGACACGGTCATCGAATTCACAAACAAGCTTCGACCAACCAACTATCTGCCTTTGACAAGAATCACGTAACATGGCTCCAAGTCCTATATTTGCACCGTCCATGTAGAAACTGTTGGTACGAATCTCATAAACTTGTTTTTTAGCTTTGATGTGAGCCTTAATTGCATTATCATCCTTGTTTCCCCATTCAGAGCATAATTCATCAAACCCCTTCGTCCTTGTTGGAACAAAAACCTCTTCTTCATGATCATCTTCCGACGAATCTATGTTCTTCTTAGTTATACTACATATAATATCCGGATGATTTTTGCAATGTAGTTCTCTATACACCTGCTTAAATATGGATTTTTCGTCTTCATCTACTTGCAGGATGTCACGTATATGTCCCGGATCATGTGTACGCATATCATCATTCTCATTCATGAGATTGTAGCTGGATCCAGAACTACCTAATAACCTGCTTAATGTTTCCATCAGACTCATACGAATCATCAACAGACAGTTCCTTTAATCGATCCATAGAAGCAGATGAACCCGACTCTGTATCCATAACACCTTCTCCACCAAAAAGAGATGCTAAGTAGTATGTAGATTTTAAGCAGATGAAGGATCTTCAAGTTTCTCCAACAAGAAATCAATGTAACAACTTAATCCAACTGGATATTACTGCAACTTCCTCAATGATTACCGGGTTTTAGGGTTACACAAGATGAGATCGATTTTTTGGGTTGTAGAAGAGGAGATCGGGTTTAGAGTTTCAAAAATACTATGCGACTCAGGAGTGAAAGAGATATTTACAGGCAGATGAAGATCTAGAAGAAGAAATCACCAAAGAGATTTTCTGGGGCTGGTGTTGCTGTGTTGAAGCTCCTGCCGCCGAGGAGAAGAAGAAGAAGGAGGAAGAGAAGGAAGAGAGCGATGACGACGAGATGATTATGAATCTCTTCGACTAGAGGGCATATAGTTACTTGATGTTTCTTCAGTTCTGTCTGTCTACGACGTACGTTTGTTAAGCTCATTATTGTTTTTATAAATACATATTTTATAAATATGTAACAAAAAACTACCGCACACCCGGTGGGACTCGAACCCACAATCGCCTGATTAGAAGTCAGACGCCTTATCCATTAGGCCACGGGTGCATCTGACGGCAGCTCCTGGTACGAGGTCCATGACAGCTGTAATCTCTGCTGCAATCGTGAGACGAAGAGAGAATTGTAGCCAAGTAAGAAGAGAGTTCAATTGTACATCACTATGGGAAACTTGAATATTAAGTTCAATTGTAATTCTCTCTTTCTTAATCTAAATTTCTCTATTTCTCTCTTTCTCAATCTAATTTATTTTTTTGAAATTTCCCAAATGACACAATTTCAAACCCAACTTGATTCGGCAGCACAACTTGATTTTTCGGGGGGTAGTGCTTGAAGGTGCCGTTAATAAGATATGTGATAATTATAAAAAAAAAAAGTAAGAAGCAAAGAAGTCTCGAAGTTTTGGATATCAACCAAGTCAAAACCGCAACTAAGAAAATGCAAAGAAAAGTTCAAGGCAAGGAAAATCAAGGCAAAACAAATTTGAAGCCAAAGAAAAAGATAAACAAAGGAGAATCCATTCATGAGCGCATTGATTGGAAATTTGGTGAAATGAAGAAGATTAACAAGATGAAGAACATTGTCCCAAATTTTTATTTTTAAAGTCTATATTTCAAATTATTATTGTCTAGTTTTATGTCTTGTAAAAAATGACTATTTAATGATTATATCGAAGTTTAATGAATTTGAAAATTTGACGAGTATTGTTGAAAATTAAGCTTAATTCTATTCTTAATCCAATCTTACATTTTAATTAGAGATACATTTAAACAAATATTAAAACCTCATACTTAGACAATTATGAAATTAAAACATAAGAACTTAAGTGGACAATCGAGAAATTAAAACATAAATATTGGACAATATTTGGGCAAATATTTAAAATGTCGAAACAATTTTCAAATTGGAAGTCTTTTTCGTAGATGCGACGATATTCCGCACGACACCTACGTCGAAGTTCCATCATAGTTGCACCATACGCACGCCACCTTTGTTGAAATTCCATCATGGATTCACCATTCCTCAAATTTGGACCTTCTTGATGAAGTAAAGTAACAAACCTAGTAACTTCCTTATTGATTATACAGAATCGTTGAATAAACTCTGAAACATCACGATTGTTGAGATTCATTGTTTGTTCTTGAAATTTCCCATGAATCATTTGCCATAATGTTTCGAGATGTAATGCATTTCCGAATACAGTCTCCTCAATAGAAGAAATATAATTCCTGTAAATACATTCATCTTCCGCAACAGTGAATTTTGGTTTTCGCCTTATTTGACTTCTCCTAATTTGACTTCTCCTAATTTCACTATCCACATTGGCACGATCAACAACTCTTCGATTTGCGGCATCACGTTGGTTT
>NW_020625487.1:1603976-1607023 GCF_003573695.1 Papaver somniferum
ATAGCAAATGTCCTTCGGAGGTGCTCCGAGCAACTTTTCGAGCCGAATTTTCCAACAATATTTATTTCCAAAAAATACCTACAAATACACAAAACACCATAATAAGGACGAAAACGAGTACTAACAATACGAAACATTGAGGACAAATTAGACACATAAATGCGTCTATCAAATACCCCCAAACTTATTATTTGCTAGTCCTCGAGCAAAACTAAAAAATAAAAATAAAACCGAGTTAATCTCAGGAGGGTTTACCAGAGGTGTACCCACAAAACCTTTACTCCAAACCCTAGATATCTATGCAGAACCTTGGAAAGCACTAAAGAATCTCCTTGGTTGGCATACCTATTGACTACAGGAGGAAGTACCTTGATGCGAAATTTCAATTGTTGTACACGAGTTTGCACTCAAGCATACTAAAATTCATATAAAGTGACAGAGCTCTACTCAGATAGTTTCTGGACATCATAAACCGGAGTCAACCAATCACATGGATAGATTAAGAAGATGGATGTAGAGAAAAACGTGGAAGATGTTGACTAAGGTGAACCTATCCTAATGGACTGAGATACTGGTCTGGACTAATATCAACACACTGGCATATACAAGGGAACCAGTGGTCGATAATCCTAACTCTAGGTCAACTCAGCTGGCATATATAAGGGTACCAGTGGTCGACTTTATTGTATTTATTCTGGTTGGTCTGGTGGTCTGGTCTCAATTTTTTTTTATTTTTTTTTACCTCAGTCACTCTATTTCACCCCAGCAATAGTAAAAAGAAAAATAAAAATAACTGATGAGGATTCTTTCGATGTTTCCATCACGAGGATATGGCGAAACTACCATATTTTTTTTTTCTAACACCTGAGCTCTGTGCTTTTATGAATAGACTCTTCTAGATGTTTCCATCTAATCATATTGGTTCCTCAACTCCAACAACCAAGATGTTCCCATCCACTTAGATTGGTTAGTGACGACCTTAATAAGCATAAATTTCCAGGCTCTGGAGTTTATTTATTGCAGAAAAAAGTTTCTTCCCCACCCCCAAACTTAAATCTAACATTTTCCTCAATGTTTATAATAAAAGAGCAATACCAAAAAGTAAAGTAATATGAGGAATCAGTAAAGAGAGAAGTCAGAAAGATAATACCTGGGTGAAAAGAGAAATTAAAGACTAATATACAACATACAATCGCCTCGATGGTCAATCAAGGGTAAACAGGGTCCTCCAGAGGGACCTCCTTAACATCACTTGTAGGAAAGGGCTCTAAAAAGGGTTTCAATCTTTGACCGTTAACCTTCGAAGAACTACTACCATCCGGTGTCTCAATTTCAACAGCTCCATGAGGAAAGACAGAGCGAATAATAAAAGGTCTCGTCCACCGAGAACGTAACTTCCCCGGGAAAAGATTCAAGCGGGTATCATACAAAAGAACTTTTTGACCTGGAGAAAATGACTTCCGTAAAATATTTCTATCATACACAAGTTTCATTTTGTTCTTATACTCCTTCGCACTATCGTAAGCATCTATACGAATCTCGTCCAACTCATTGAGTTGGAGTTTCCTATGGGCTCCTGCCTTGTCAAGTGAAAAGTTTAGCTGCTTAACAGCCCAATAAGCTCTATGTTCTAACTCAACAGGTAAATGACATGCCTTTCCATACACAAGCCGATAAGGCGACATTCCAATGGGGGTCTTAAACGAAGTACGGTAAGCCCATAAGGCATCAGTAAGCATAGACGACCAGTCTTTCCGATTAGGATTAACTGTTAATTCTAATATACGTTTTATTTCACTATTGGAAACCTCAACCTGACCACTAGTCTGAGGATGATACGGGGTAGCTACCTTATGTGTAATACCATATTTCTTCATCAGAAGCCTAAAAGGCCCATTACAAAAGTGCGACCCTCCATCACTAATTATAGCTCGCGGTGTACCAAAACGTGTAAGTATATTATTTTTCAAGAACTCAATCACAACCCTATGGTCGTTGGTTTTACACGCAACCGCCTCAATCCACTTAGAGACATAGTCTACAGCGACAAGGATGTATAGGTTACCAAAAGAATTAGGAAACGGACCCATAAAGTAAATACCCCACACATCAAAAACCTCAACAATTAGAATCGGGTTCAAGGGCATCATGTTCCTACGGGAAATGGTTCTTAATTTCTGGCAACGTTCACAAGTAACACAGTAACTATGGGAGTCTTTAAACAACGAAGGCCAATAGAATCCACACTGCAATATCTTAGCAGCAGTCTTCTTAGCACTAAAGTCACCCCCACAAGCATGATCATGACAAAAGGAAATAATACTGGACTGGTCACTCTCAGGTATACATCTCATAATAATCTGGTCTGGACAATACTTAAACAAATACGGATCATCCCAAAAGAAGTGCTTAACCTCGGCTAAAAACCTAGAACGATCTTGTTTACCCCAATGTTGGGGCATTTGACCAGTAACAAGATAATTCACTATATTCGCATACCAAGGTGCTTGGGTAACAAAGAAAATTTGTTCATCAGGAAAACTATCCCTTATAGGAAGGGAATCATCAGGGGAATCAACAACTATCCTAGACAAGTGGTCTGCTACTACATTTTCGGCACCCTTTTTGTCTGTAATGTCTGGAGAGAACTCTTTGCAACAAAAGGATCCACCTAACCAATCTAGGTTTCGTATCCCTCTTAGACAAAAGATATTTCAAAGCAGCATGATCAGTATATATGACGATCTTAGAACCTAAGAGATAGGGTCTAAACTTGTCTAAGGAAAACACAATGGCTAACAGTTCCTTCTCGGTAGTGGTATAGTTCAACTGGGCATCATTCAGATATTTTATAGCATAGTAAATCACATGAAGTAATTTGTTTTCTCGCTGACCTAGCACAACACCAATAGCATAATCTGAAGCATCACACATGATCCCAAATGGTAAGTTCCAGTTGGGTGCCTGGACTATGGGGGCGGTAGTGAGTAAAGTCTTAAGTTTCTCAAAAGCCTCTAAACAAGCATCATCAAAGACAAACTCAACAT
>NW_020625487.1:1607033-1639781 GCF_003573695.1 Papaver somniferum
ACAACACGGAACAACACGTTTAAATCGTTGGCACAACACGACACATGGCACGTGAAGCACGCGATTTCGTGTGCCAGAATGTGCCGGACCGGCACGTTTTACACCTCTATTCATGCAAGTAACGGAACACCCTAAATGGGAATAACTCAAGCAGGCCCCAAAAAATTTGAGCACCTCTACAATAATTCGTCTTGAATTCGTCATAAGAATGGTGTAAAACACCGAGACTATACTTAAACATGTGAGTTATTTGACTTGAAATCTGTCGTTTTGCTAATCAAGCAAGCACATAGACTTAGTTAAACGGTTTTATACATTGACCACATCTTTACGAAAATCACCATCAATATTGAGACTGATTACGAAATGGGTTTTCTTATCTTGTGCATTCATGCAAAGATAAGAACCAACCATTGGCAATAAAATATTAGAGAGAGAATGATTCTTTACATTGGAGAATGAATTTGTGGAGAGAAGTTCAAAAATACATGAATATTTTCATTTTCCAATGCACAAGATAACAAAACCCGAAAGAGTTTTAGATGGTTGAAAAGGTCTCGTTCAAAAACATTTATCACAAATATCCAACTATAAGTAAAGATCTATAACGACTTGGGATTCCGCATAGTAGTGAGAAAATCATGAAAGACAAACAGTCGTACAATTTCATCCATGCAAAACAAAAAATAACATCTCAAAAGTTCTCTCAATAGAAACAACCTTATCAAGCAATTACATAAACGACATAACAAGTAAACATCAAGTATCTTTAGAGAATATATTAGCCCTTTCAAGAAATATCATAAAAAGGATTCTCATCGCGATTACAAAGTATTTGAACCATCAGAAGAAGGATTCTCATCGCGACTACAAAATATTTAAACCGTAAAACTCCCACCTCTCGCCACATCCTGTCCACCCCTGTGGTTAACCACCAATCTATCAAACAACCTACAATATTAAATAAAATCATAGTAAAATTCAAAACACAGAGAATCCTTCATGATCTTCTTGTTTTCTCTCCTCTTGCAACCTTGGAATCCTTGCCCTTCTTCTCTTAGATGGAACCTTTCTAGGCTGGCTGGTATTCTCATCATCCCGTCCTCCTACCTCCTTCATAGTCTGGTTTAAGAAAATCAGTAGCGTTGAAAATGTCATTTATAAGTTTGAATAAACCCCGAAAACTATAAAAATCAGTAACGGTTTAAGAAAAATTTCATTCACGAAAAAAGATCGCATATCTCTTTAAATTTTTTTTAATCAGCAAAAGTAAGAAATTTCAATTAGAAAGCTTAAAAATAAGCCAAAGAAACAAGGGGGAAAAATCCCAGTGTTCAGCCAAACAACAAATACTTACCAAAACCAAGCTAGAAGGCTCCTAGGATAATATGCCAAAGAAAACAAAAACTTACAACACAAAGAAATAATTCCAGTTAGCCTTAATTTGATCTAGATAAACTCCCTTCATTGAGTCAGAATTCTTACACCAAAAGTAAGCTTGAGATTTGATTTGTTAAAAGTGTGTAGCATTTCGTTTAATATAATGTTAAAAGTGTGTAGCATTTCGTTTCATGATGTGTTTTTCAATTGAGTTGTAGAAATAGGTTCGTTGAGGCTTGTGAAAGCAAAAGATTCTAGACTTAATAAAACTTAAAATAAAGAAAACTTAACTTCAAAATTTGATTTCAAGATATTAGAAAATAACCAAGACACTGATTCCACTATTACACATGAATGAATGATGGTAAATAACCAAAAATTCTAATTATCTATAAGTCCCTTATTTTCTTAACTCACAAATAATCAGGGAAATTCTCAAAATTTAATTGTATCCCCTAGCATAGATTATCTAATCAAAGCATAACCTATCTAATTGAATCACAACTAATGAAGAAAATTATGCAAACAATTAAAAGCTCTGCAAAAGCAGTGATTTAGTGAATTATAATTAAATATTAGAGAAAATATAATAGTAACCAAATTATTCATGCGTAAATAGCTTCCTCATTGCCTTGGTTGTGAGAGAATTAGCATATCATCATGTTGGAAACATGCTCGAAATTCATTATTATTGCTCAAAAATGGTTCACAAATGATGAATAGGGAGAAATATAATGAAAACCGGGTTTGTAACAGTTATATGTGTTAAAACAAGAACGACACATAGTATGTATCACTGATACTGTAGCAAATAAGTCTGCCTTTGATGTACGACCCTCGGCTGTGAGTCGTTATCACTGTAGAAAAACGACTGTCTTTGCTGGTCTGTTCTTCGTGTTCTTCAGCTATGCAGCAACAGAAATGGTGACTCTCTGCAACTTTCAATTTTTCGCCTCTGACATGTTCTAAATCCTCCCAATTCTCTCTCTAACCCTTCAGTGATACCCTAATAGGCTATTTATACTCAACAGGGACAAGAATCTTCGCTCATTACTCCGGAAAATCCTTCCAATATTCGGCAGTAAAAGAAAATACTTTGGAGATATTTTCTTTCCTTTCTTTCACAATCATGCATCTGCAGCTGTCCGACCTTCCTTGTTAATCTCAGTCATGCTCCAAACACGCTTAGAATGAGTCCCTGGTGAAGTAAAAATCATGCAAGAACATTATCTTCACGTTATTTCCCGTGAATGTCTTCTCGGCCAAACAAACCTCCATGTTTTCTTCTATCCACAATTACAGCCCAATTTCACCGGTTCTGATGGACTTACCAGTCCTATTTTGATGTAACAGGCCCATATCAATCCATTTGAGTGATTGAATCACTCCATAAGTCTCCAAAATCAAAAACAGCAACTCTCGGGGTTTTGCTCATGCAAAACCCGTAACTCCCTGATTTCTTCTAACTCGAGTTCTAGCCAAAATCCATCGAACCAAAGACCCAAAACAATCCTGTTAGGCTCAAAGGAAGATACCCAAACTGTTCCAGCTCTTTAGTCTCACTGAAACAAGCTCAAATTCGCAACCCTAGTTCTGACATTGAAACCAAAAATTTCCCGTCAAAACATAACTTTTGAAATGAAGAAGATGGTTAGCCCTTATCCAACGTCCTGGGTGCCGAATAACAAATGGGTGATATGGACAAATGGGCTACACATAGTCGTGGGTGACACATAGAAAAAGTGGGGGTTCGCATAGCAAATGTCCTTCGGAGGTGCTCCGAGCAACTTTTCGAGCCGAATTTTCCAACAATATTTATTTCCAAAAAATACCTACAAATACACAAAACACCATAATAAGGACGAAAACGAGTACTAACAATACGAAACATTGAGGACAAATTAGACACATAAATGCGTCTATCAAATACCCCCAAACTTATTATTTGCTAGTCCTCGAGCAAAACTAAAAAATAAAAATAAAACCGAGTTAATCTCAGGAGGGTTTACCAGAGGTGTACCCACAAAACCTTTACTCCAAACCCTAGATATCTATGCAGAACCTTGGAAAGCACTAAAGAATCTCCTTGGTTGGCATACCTATTGACTACAGGAGGAAGTACCTTGATGCGAAATTTCAATTGTTGTACACGAGTTTGCACTCAAGCATACTAAAATTCATATAAAGTGACAGAGCTCTACTCAGATAGTTTCTGGACATCATAAACCGGAGTCAACCAATCACATGGATAGATTAAGAAGATGGATGTAGAGAAAAACGTGGAAGATGTTGACTAAGGTGAACCTATCCTAATGGACTGAGATACTGGTCTGGACTAATATCAACACACTGGCATATACAAGGGAACCAGTGGTCGATAATCCTAACTCTAGGTCAACTCAGCTGGCATATATAAGGGTACCAGTGGTCGACTTTATTGTATTTATTCTGGTTGGTCTGGTGGTCTGGTCTCAATTTTTTTTTATTTTTTTTTACCTCAGTCACTCTATTTCACCCCAGCAATAGTAAAAAGAAAAATAAAAATAACTGATGAGGATTCTTTCGATGTTTCCATCACGAGGATATGGCGAAACTACCATATTTTTTTTTTCTAACACCTGAGCTCTGTGCTTTTATGAATAGACTCTTCTAGATGTTTCCATCTAATCATATTGGTTCCTCAACTCCAACAACCAAGATGTTCCCATCCACTTAGATTGGTTAGTGACGACCTTAATAAGCATAAATTTCCAGGCTCTGGAGTTTATTTATTGCAGAAAAAAGTTTCTTCCCCACCCCCAAACTTAAATCTAACATTTTCCTCAATGTTTATAATAAAAGAGCAATACCAAAAAGTAAAGTAATATGAGGAATCAGTAAAGAGAGAAGTCAGAAAGATAATACCTGGGTGAAAAGAGAAATTAAAGACTAATATACAACATACAATCGCCTCGATGGTCAATCAAGGGTAAACAGGGTCCTCCAGAGGGACCTCCTTAACATCACTTGTAGGAAAGGGCTCTAAAAAGGGTTTCAATCTTTGACCGTTAACCTTCGAAGAACTACTACCATCCGGTGTCTCAATTTCAACAGCTCCATGAGGAAAGACAGAGCGAATAATAAAAGGTCTCGTCCACCGAGAACGTAACTTCCCCGGGAAAAGATGCAAGCGGGTATCATACAAAAGAACTTTTTGACCTGGAGAAAATGACTTCCGTAAAATATTTCTATCATACACAAGTTTCATTTTGTTCTTATACTCCTTCGCACTATCGTAAGCATCTATACGAATCTCGTCCAACTCATTGAGTTGGAGTTTCCTATGGGCTCCTGCCTTGTCAAGTGAAAAGTTTAGCTGCTTAACAGCCCAATAAGCTCTATGTTCTAACTCAACAGGTAAATGACATGCCTTTCCATACACAAGCCGATAAGGCGACATTCCAATGGGGGTCTTAAACGAAGTACGGTAAGCCCATAAGGCATCAGTAAGCATAGACGACCAGTCTTTCCGATTAGGATTAACTGTTAATTCTAATATACGTTTTATTTCACTATTGGAAACCTCAACCTGACCACTAGTCTGAGGATGATACGGGGTAGCTACCTTATGTGTAATACCATATTTCTTCATCAGAAGCCTAAAAGGCCCATTACAAAAGTGCGACCCTCCATCACTAATTATAGCTCGCGGTGTACCAAAACGTGTAAGTATATTATTTTTCAAGAACTCAATCACAACCCTATGGTCGTTGGTTTTACACGCAACCGCCTCAATCCACTTAGAGACATAGTCTACAGCGACAAGGATGTATAGGTTACCAAAAGAATTAGGAAACGGACCCATAAAGTAAATACCCCACACATCAAAAACCTCAACAATTAGAATCGGGTTCAAGGGCATCATGTTCCTACGGGAAATGGTTCTTAATTTCTGGCAACGTTCACAAGTAACACAGTAACTATGGGAGTCTTTAAACAACGAAGGCCAATAGAATCCACACTGCAATATCTTAGCAGCAGTCTTCTTAGCACTAAAGTCACCCCCACAAGCATGATCATGACAAAAGGAAATAATACTGGACTGGTCACTCTCAGGTATACATCTCATAATAATCTGGTCTGGACAATACTTAAACAAATACGGATCATCCCAAAAGAAGTGCTTAACCTCGGCTAAAAACCTAGAACGATCTTGTTTACCCCAATGTTGGGGCATTTGACCAGTAACAAGATAATTCACTATATTCGCATACCAAGGTGCTTGGGTAACAAAGAAAATTTGTTCATCAGGAAAACTATCCCTTATAGGAAGGGAATCATCAGGGGAATCAACAACTATCCTAGACAAGTGGTCTGCTACTACATTTTCGGCACCCTTTTTGTCTGTAATGTCTGGAGAGAACTCTTTGCAACAAAAGGATCCACCTAACCAATCTAGGTTTCGTATCCCTCTTAGACAAAAGATATTTCAAAGCAGCATGATCAGTATATATGACGATCTTAGAACCTAAGAGATAGGGTCTAAACTTGTCTAAGGAAAACACAATGGCTAACAGTTCCTTCTCGGTAGTGGTATAGTTCAACTGGGCATCATTCAGATATTTTATAGCATAGTAAATCACATGAAGTAATTTGTTTTCTCGCTGACCTAGCACAACACCAATAGCATAATCTGAAGCATCACACATGATCCCAAATGGTAAGTTCCAGTTGGGTGCCTGGACTATGGGGGCGGTAGTGAGTAAAGTCTTAAGTTTCTCAAAAGCCTCTAAACAAGCATCATCAAAGACAAACTCAACATCTTTTGCAAGCAAATTGCAAAGAGGTCTAGAAATCAAGCTAAAATCCTTAATGAATCGATGATAAAAACCTGCATGCCCTAACAATGACCTAATATCTCTTACGGTTTTTGGGACATTTAAAGTCTTGATAAGGTCAACTTTGGCTTTATCTACCTCTATACCCTTAGAAGATACGATATGCCCTAAAACAATTCCTGATCGAACCATGAAATGACATTAATTTCTCCCAATTAAGCACTAGATTCTTTTCCTTACACCTAGTCAACACTAATGACAAATGATGCAAGCACTCATCGAAAGACGAACCAAACACTGAAAAATCATCCATAGAGACCTCTAAAAACTTTTCTACCATATCGGAAAATATGCTCATCATGCAACGCTGAAAAGTCACAGGGGCGTTACATAGCCCGAAAAGCATGCGTCTATATACTAACCTTCTAGACAAAGCAGCAAACTTAGCATCTGACCTGAAGCTTGTATCTACTACATTGGTGCTACTTTTATTGACCAAGAGTCTTTTAGGGGGTTCAACACAAGACTCCCACTGTTGGGATTTTTCATCAATAGCTCCTAAGAAGTTAAAAGCATCGTCAGCATTTTTACTGGTGAACTCACCAGCGCACATAGACTCGACCATGGCTTTGGTCGAATAGTCTAAACCATTATAAATAATCTCTACAAGTTTCATCTTATCAAATCCATGGTGAGGACACTGAGATAGGAGATCATTGAATCTCCCTAAAAATCTATAAAGAGACTCTCCCTCTTGTTGCACACTAGCACTAATTTTCTGCCTAACAACTGCAGTTTTATGCTTAGGGTAGAATTTCATATAGAAAGCAGCAACAAGTTCCTGCCATGTTTCAATGGACTCAGGTGGTAGGTTGTTCATACAGGTCTTGGCTTTATCTCTCAAGGAAAAGGGAAACATCTTAAGTTTTAAAACTTCATCAGTGAGGTCTTTTATTCTAACTGTCCCACAGATTTCCTCAAAGTCCCTAATATGAAAATAAGGGTTCTCATCATCTTTTCCTAAGAATATAGGGATCATCTGAAGAATACTAGGTTTTATCTCGAAATTAGTCGTATTGGCTGGCAATTTAATGCACGAAGCTCGGTTGGTCCTAGTTGGGAACATGTAGTCTTTCAAAGTTTCCATCGCTGGCACAGCTGAAGTACTAGGGGTACCTTCCTCACGAAGAGACAGATTTTCAAAACTGAATTTTCCAAAAACGGGGCTATCAAAAGAAGAGTCTTCGAGTTCCCCGCCTTCACAAGAAGAACTACTAGGTTTATCACTAATCAAACGACCTAGAGTGTTTCTTTTCCAAGCCCGCTCTCTAATAACCTCGGGCATACACTAGAAAAACAAAAGAAAAAGAAAAGTCCTAAAAGGAAGGGAAGTTCTATGAAAACACAAACGAGGATGACTTCACCATAACAAACCTACTGATTTCTAACAAACAAAAAACATGATGTCTCCAGTTATATTGTTTCTAGACCAGCTTCTAATCCTTCGAAGGGGAATTCATTATAATTTAAGCAAACCCCTCTGGAATCAATCTGAGTCAAAGTAAGTTGAATAGAAGTGAGGGAAGCTGCGTGGAGCTTTGATACCCAAGGCCTCACCGCATTACAAGGCGGCGCAGTCACGCATTCAACTCACATAAACCATTATGAACTTCGAAGTATGTTTAAAAGAGTAACCAATATTTTTCGAACGACTTTCCTGTTAAGCTCGTTACCCTATAAATCTCGTTCTAGTCAGTATTTTAAGCTTAGTTTCGCGTTTGGTATCATTTTCCTAAGGCGGGCAAAAAGAGAACGGTGATGAAATCCGAACTCTTATCTTGTATGGCCAGTCCTTGCCCTTTACTAGGAAATTAAAGCATCCGTTTTCAGTTCCTCGACATATATTCACATGAAGGAAGACAGTAACTCGCTGATAGGGGATTCGCGAGTGTTTCGAAAAACTTACCTCCCGTTCCAGACGGGGGATGAACCGTTGTAGTCGACTCGGACCACGACTCCTATGTCATGTACGAACCCGAGGGGCCGAGGTGATATCGTAATCACCGTCCTTCTCTGCAAAGAGTTTAATATTTAAACTACCCTTCCGTAGGGTTTAAAAATAATGTCCCAAAGTTTAAAGTCCAAAGTCCAAAAATAAAGCGGAAAAGAAAAGGAAAGTCTAAAAAAATAAAAATGTCTCTTTTTTTTATAAAATAAAAAAAAAATTCTTCATCTTTCGCTCCTTTCGCTTTGCCTTTACTCCAAGTCTTTAAGTATTCACCAAAAGCTTTGGCAAAATTTTCTTTCGCTCCAAATTCCAAATTCTGTAAGGAAAAGACAAAAACCCAAAAACGTAAAGAAAAACAAAAGTAAAATAAAAATAAAAACCTAAAAAAGAAAAAAAATCTAAAAACTCTATCCTAAAGACAAGTCCGCGTCGGCGACGCAAAAAATTGATGTGTTTTTCAATTGAGTTGTAGTAATAGGTTCGTTGAGGCTTGTGAAAGAAAATGATTTTAGACTTAATAAAATTTAAAATAAAGAAAACTTAACTTCAAAATTTGATTTCAAGATATGAGAAAATAACCAAGACACTGATTCCACTATTACACATGCATGAATGATGGTAAATAACCCAAAACTCTAATTATCTTTAAGTCCCTTATTTTCTTAACTCACAAATAATCAGGCAAATTCTCAAAAATTAATTGCATCCCCTAAGCATAGATTATCTAATCAAAGCATAACCTATCTAATTGAATCACAACTAATGAAGAAAATTATGCAAACAATTAAAAACTCTGCAAAAGCAGTGATTTAGTGAATTATAATTAAATATTAGAGAAAATATAATAGTTACCAAATTATTCATGCGTAAATAGCTTCCTCATTTCCTTGGTTGTGAGAGAATTAACACATCATCATGTTGGAAACACGCTCGAAATTCATTATTATTGCTCAAAAATGGTTCACAAATGATGAATAGGGTGAAATATAATGAAAACCGGGTTTGTAACAGTTATATGTGTTAAAACAAGAACGACACACAGTATGTGTCACTGATACTGTAGCAAATAAGTCTTCCTTTGTGTACGACCCTTGGCTGTGAGTCGTTATCACTGTAGAAAAAAGACTGTCTTTGCTGGCTGTTCTTCGTGTTCTTCAGCTATGCAGCAACAGAAATGGTGACTCTCTGCAACTTTCAATTTCTCGCCTCTAAGATGTTCTAAATCCTCCCAATTCTCTCTCTAACCCTTCAGTGATACCCTAATAGGCTATTTATACTCAACAGGGACAAGAATCTTCGCTCATTACTCCGGAAAATCCTTCCAATATTCGGCAGTAAAAGAAAATATTTTGGAGATATTTTCTTTCCTTTCTTTCACAATCATGCATCTGCAGCTGTCCGACCTTCCTTGTTAATCTCAGTCATGCTCCGAACACGCTTAGAATGAGTCCCTGGTGAAGTAAAACTCATGCAAGAACATTATCTTCACCTTATTTCCCGTGAATGTCTTCTCGGCCAAACAAACCTCCCTGTTTTCTTCTATCCACAATTACAGCCCAGTTTCACCGGTTCTGATGGACTTACCAGTCCTATTTAGATGTAACAAGCCCATATCAATCCATTTGAGTGATTGAATCACTCCATAAGTCTCCAAGATCAAAAACAGCAACTCTCGGGTTTTCTCATGCAAAACCCGTAACTCCCTGATTTCTTCTAACTCGAGTTCTAGCCAAAATCCATCGAACCAAAGACCCAAAACAATCCTGTTAGGCTCAAAGGAAGATACCCAAACTGTTCCAGCTCTTTAGCTTCACTGAAACAAGATCAAATTCGCAACCCTAGTTCTGACATTGAAACCAAAAATTTCCCGCCAAAACATAACTTTTGAAATGAAGAAGATGGTTAGCCCTTATCCAATGTCCTGGGTGCCGAATAACAAATGGGTGTTGTGGACAAATGGGCTACACATAGCCGTGGGTGACACAAAGCAAAAATGGGGTCCGTATAGCAAATGTCCTTCCGGGTGCTCCGAGCAACTTTACGAGCCGAATTTTCCAACAATATTTATTTCCAAAAAATACCTACAAACACACAAAACACCATAATAAGGACGAAAACGAGTACTAACAATACGAAACATTGAGGACAAATTAGACACATAAATGCGTCTATCATTTCACGATCTAGGAGATCTGGACTTAGAAGTGATATACGTCAATAAAAGTGTTGCAAAAAGTCATTTATAAGTGTGAATAAACTTCGAAATTTTTACAAATCTAGAAGGATTTTTAGAAAACGTCCCTCACAAAAAAAATTCACTTATGTATTTCCTATAAGGTGTTAAAAGTGCATAGTGGCTTTTGTCGGGGCCTTTGAGAATTTTATTTCTGGTATCTTAGTTGCTGGATTCTCTGTTGTTGTTGGGGATAAATCGGGATTGAAGTCATATAACATGTCAATCTTACGTATCTAAGGTAATTGCTTGAATCCTTCTTGAGAAACTTTGATGCTAATGGTGGTTTAGTGGTTGTTGAATTCCTTGAAGAAAGTGATCTCTACTGCTAGATTAAATGAATCAGCAAGTACTTTCATAACTCCTTTACCTACAAAAAGCTTGTTCTTAAATATAACATGTCAATCTTACGTATCTAAAGTAAGTGCTTCAACTTTTCATAAAAAAGATTTCATAAGGGATGATTATGCAAAACCATGGATTTCTAGAACCAAATTATTACGCACTTAGACAAGAGAGACTGGAAACGATAGGGTCTACCAAGAATGATAAAAGAGACCATTACTACAACTTTCAATACAAATGTAGTAATGGGGCCAGACATCTGACCCCATTTTTATAAAAAATGTTGCCCTATAAAAATCATATAACATTTCATATTTCCCTCCAGTTCTATGCCTAGAGCGATTTCTCAAAACCCCAAAAATAATTTTTCAGAAAAGAAGTGAGATAGCAATGGCAGAATCAAATTCTACTAGAAAGAGTATATGTAATCATAAGAAAAATGAAAGTTCATATTGTGATACATTGTTTTTTAACACATATTTGACAATAAGTTAATTAGTAGTAATGTAAACAGTAAATGTATTCATATGTTATAAAGAGATTTTATATGCCAAAAATAAAAAACTACTCATGAGCAAATATTCAAATGCAAGAAAATGAATATCAAACAGTATAGTCTCTTCTAAGCTCGCATCGACAAATTTAACAACTATTTAAGGTATAAAATCAACCAAAAAATAAGAATAAGTAAATAACTTTTGATAGATTCAATAAAAAAAATATCAAAGAACCAACTAATTATTAGAAATTACCTTGGAATTAGGTGTTCCAAAATCAGCGTGACGAATAAATTTTTCTACAATTAACCTAGGGATTCATGAGAATAATAAATAAGAATATCGGGATATAAGTTCTACCGAATCGATTTAAGTTAATATAGAAAAAAAGATACTCACAAATGGTCCTGAGAGAATTTTGGGTAATACTGCATTTTCTACTTTCGTAAAATCAGTGAATCATTTTAATAATACATTCAAATGGTAATTCAAACAGTGGTTTGTTAAAATTTCTTACTCAAACTCTTAATGTGTAATTGAGAACTACAATTTTCCAGGATTGAATTGAGATCCTTAATCACGTGTACATTCCCTTTATCATTTTTATCAGTTTCCTACCAAAAAATATTGAAAATATACAAAAATAGATAACATTTCATGCACTCATTATTTTAAGCTAAGATGATCGATAATAGTTATTCGCACAAAATTACACCATCAACATTGAACATACTACATACTCCAAGTAAGCTCGGATTCCAATGGCGTTTAACATTCTTAGCGCAATCTAGTAGCAAAAAGAAACAAAAACATGATATGTCCATATTAAAACAACTCTAGCTGGAACGTAAATTTATCAAAGTTAATATAGTTATCAAAGTCATTCAAACCATCGATATTAGCGAAAATGAACCTGATTTTATAAATTTCGCACATACATACTTTTTTCAACCAGTAAAAAATGGCGCAATTTGTATATATATACAGCTAAATTAGTTTTTTCAATCCTAAATTTGAAATAGCTTTAGGTTTATGAAAACGTGGTTAAATCCTAATTAAAATATTTTTAATGTGTAAAGATGAATTTACAATTTGTAATATGGGTACACATTACCTTTTTCTTTTTTTTTTGTATACGAATGAAACTAAACACATCTGATAATATGTGATAGAATGATAACCTAATTCTTTGACTCAAATATAAATATTAACATATATATACAATCTCGTTTAGGAAGTAGGTGTGTTAGAGTGAATGCTCAGTTGAACTTATATACCTTGGTATGTCAGGTATGCTGTCAAGTTTATATATCAAAACTATTTCTTAGTTTTACCTACTAAAGTCATCTTCAGTTTGGGTTTAGGTAACATAGTCTTAAGATTTTTTAATTAACTCAAGAAGAATGAAAAATTAAAGATCACACGAAGACATCAATTTGAAGAAACTCCATCAAGTAAGTAATGAAGATTGGTCTTTATCAATTTGAGGACTATAGTAAATTGTCATATTTCAAAGAATACCATATCACTGATTAGATTTTGTTAAGTCTAGTGATATTTCAACTTCCCAAGCTCTTTATTTTCGAGAAATCGAAACTAAGATTGAAGATAAATCACAAGTGTTTTAAGGAAAACCTCAAGACTTACAAATTCATTATTGAGTTTGTAAGGTTTTGTTTGGTAGTTTCCTTCTGATGTTATTCACTCACTTGAGTTCACGAACTTATAAGTTTGAGCTTGTGAATCTATAACTTGTAGAGCTCAAAAATAAATAAAAATAAATCAATAAGTCAATTGTGTTTTCAAACCTAAATAGGTGTATTCGCAAACCTAAATAGGTGACTTCGCGAACCTATTGTAAAGATTTCCTTCTGAGACCTTTCTGACATTTGAATTCGTGAACCTAAATGGTTTAGTTCGCAAACCTAGTGAAGAATTTTTCTCCTGAGATTTAACGTTGTTTGAGTTTGTAACTCCAAAAGGGTGAGTTCACGAACCTAGCTAGTACAATAAAGTTCTCTTGTGACTTTTGAGCATTTGAGTTCGCGATCCTAAAGGCTTGAATATTTCCTATAACTTAATTTACATTTGAGTTTGGAACCTATGAAGATTTTGAATTTCTATTTCTTATCTTATGATCTCAAGAACAAATCACTTGAGTTCACAGACTAAAAAACTTAACGTGTCAACCTAATAAACTATTGGCTTTGGACTCATTCATTCTTCTTTAATTTTCAAGGAGAACTTTTCACACGCTTACAAATTTCTTTTTCTTAACTAATTCTTTGCATGGAAAGTGTTAAGTTCTTTCGAAGAATTTATCTATCTTGAGATTCAAACGTTTAGATCTTCTTTTATATCGTTGCCTCTTTGTACACATTATCCATTCTTAGTATTTTGGAGTTATCTTTGGTAGTAAATTTTCTCATAGAATTTACTTGAGCTAACAACTGTCTACAACTTCAAACCATGGAAAGAACCTTGTTGCAAGTCCAACTCTTACCAAAGAAACAGTTTTTTGTATCCAAGGAAACATCTTAGATTTAGCAATCGAGAATTAACTTTGGTTGTAAGAAATTCATTTGTTATACCTTATTCAACCCATCCTTGATTGATTACTATGCAATACTGAAAACTCAATCCCTACATGTTTGTGTAACTTGTTGAAAAGGTTTTCCTTGAAATACCTAGGATGTTCATAAGCGTCCCTCTGATGTAACACCAGAAAGAAAATCATCGCTCATCCTGTTGGAGGAAGCGTGGTACCCTCCCCTCTTCAATGTGTAACGCTAGCAGTTAATGTAAATATTGACACACCATTGGTAGTTATAATGAAGACAAGGATACATTGTATTCATTTATAAATATTGTTGGATTACTTCGAGGACATTATGTAGTTGTTTGGATTTCAATTTTCTTATGTGTTTATAGTTCAGAGTCTTCGAACCGTGTATATTATGGGTTGTCATACATAATGTCAACAGAAGGGGAGAACCTGTCTAGACTTGAAAGTTCGTCAAGTTATCCAGAATTCAGAAATTATCATATATGGGAATCACAAACACATATGATGATCCACTGAACAATGACGAATTTGGGAAATCCATTTGAATTATTTAATTTTAATTATCAAAAGTTAAAATGGGACCTTTATAGGCCGAGTAAAGTCTTCAAAGTTGTAACCAAGTCATATTTCACGAAGAAACCTAGGTCTTTAGAGCACGACTTTATGTGTAGCTAGTATACATGTGTAGGGATTGAGTAACTACATTGCAGAGATTTCGCTATTTGTAATGACGAAACCTGCAAGATTAGTTAAGGTTGAAGCAAATTTTCTTGTGATCAGAATGGGTTCATGAACTATCTTCCAGTTTTAATAATTACTTTGATCCCAAGCAAACTAAAGTTCTCAACATAGATTGATTCCGAAGAATGGATACCATGTAAGCATATGAAAAATTTTCCTCATAAATACAAAGAAGAATGTGAAGCTGTGAATATGTTGTTAGAGCATTGCTCGGTTGAACTCACCAAGCGTTGGTATGTCAAGTTTGGTTGTCATATTTTAGTATCAAAACTCAATTAGAGTCGCTTGATTAAAATTACTAGAGTCAACTTCGTTTAGGTTAGACTAGAAATTCTAGAAATGTTGAGAATACAAGTATTATTCTGAAGACCTGAAGAAGGCAAAGACGCATCGAATACAATGAATACGCCATCCTTCCACTTGAGGTTAGTAATACAAACTTGACTTGTTTCATTCCTATCGTTTCTTTCAAGTCTTTTAAGATTGAAAACATAACATGCGAGGTTATATATATGATACTCTGGTATTACAATTGGTCATATTAGTATGATCAAAGCGTCAAGGAAGTATATTGAATTACGAAGTATAACGTTTATTTTTTGAACTTTGTAAATACGACATCGACTTAATCTATGTAACTTGTTACTTGATTGTGTATTGGATATGGGTGTGATTTCATTATAAGAAACTATGTTTTATTACATTAATTGGTTTAAGGAAGTATATATACGAACTTTATTCGTAATCGAAAATAAATCAATAGGTGGTTTGGTCCGGTTTTCTATGAAGATCTATTGGATGACCTATTGGATGACCAATTCGTAACTAAGGATGGAATTAAGAAATAACCGATCTTAACTTATGTTGAGAGTCAAGGTATAACCGATCTCTACCTATCTTGGAATATATGGTAGATTTTGTTGGGAGTCTAGGTATAGTATGGGGAATAATTGTGGAACCAATCCTAGCCTATGTTAATTAAGATCCATGGTAGAACCGATCCCAAAAGAAAAACCTATTTACGATATTCGCGTACACTTTAGGGTTTGTGTGAATTTGGAGTTAGGGTTTTCTTGATATGAAAGTTTTAGATGTACACATAATTTGAACATGTGCATAATTCTTATTATTGATTGTTCAAAGATATTCCTTCATACTCAAGGTGATCCCAACCCAAAATATTGGAGAATCTTTTAATTAAGATTTTCGAATTTATATGTTTTGATTTTCCAACAATTGAAAAATATCTATAGATAAGCTATATTAATTAAGTGCTAAACTAATATTACATATTTTGTATAAGAGATTTCGGAATTACAGGTTCGATATTAGTTGGAAATATGAAAACCGAAATTAGGTTCTTGAGAATCTTTCGGTTTTGGAATTTCCTTGTTGGACAAACATCCTTGGTCTATAAATAGTGAAGTTTGTTATTCTTGCAAACTATCCTTAGGAAGAAAAATTCATTTTTGTTGTTTCTGGTGGAGCCGACTACTAGTATTACTTTTAAAGCTATACCAGAGAGGAAAATACCCTAATTAGGCGAAATCTCTTACGCCCTCTCGTTTAAAGTCTTATATGGGACCAAAAACAGAATGAAAATTATTCAAAATAATATGTTCTCCTTTAATGCCAACGGGCCCTTTGTTGATCCATAAGAGTATGCATTTTACAGAATCCTGGCGCATATTGTCTATATACTGCTCTAATTTCTATTGATTTTGGAGGAAACTGCATTGGAGATGGAGGATATTTAGGATATTATAAAAGGATGTACTCTCGAGAAGAGAAGAACTTGATTTTAATTGAGCCAAACATGCAGCACATGAATGTTCAAATTTAAGCTGAAAATATGGCCACTCTTAAGAAATTTAAAAACTTTTATCCAGATGTAGTGCAAGGAAGGTTTTCTTCTTGTTACCATGCTATATATCAAGGTGGTAAGGAATTTATTCATCAAATCTATTTTTCCTTGCTAATTTTAGAGTCATCCATATGATTAAGAACAATCAAACTTTGGTTTTAGATTTTATTTGTAAAAGATATACAATAACCTCTATCTATTATCAGTTGGCATGGTCAGATTACTTTGAGCGTCTTTGTAATGCCCATAACTCTACTGTTAGTATGAAGATATTATTGGACCTTGCTCGGCTCTAGGCAGAATATCACATGTGAATGTAATTGCTTAGGATTTGCGTAATTTTCAAGAACCCTACACTTACTACACTAACCCAAATAATGCACTGACCGAAATTTAGTTAGTTACTCAAGCATGTCTTTTTGGTAAAAACTAAATCTATATCGTGATCCGGAAATTATTACGTGTCTCAAAATCTCTATAATGTGAACAACACCTGTATTGTGACCTAAAATGTATGTACATAAGTCAAAAAAAAAATTACACAATTTATCTCATGACCCAGTATTTAAAACCACATAAGTCGACTTACCCGGTTGACTTTCCATAATCGTTTCGGAATCGAGAAACACCTGGCGGGTTCTGGGTCGACTTTTGTAAATTAGACGAATATCGACAAGAAACATTAAATCACTTGGTCGCTTCTGATATCCGGAACAATTATTATGCGAAATTAAAGATCTTTTTTTCTTCTTGAAAAGGAGTTATAAACAAAGCAAACTAGTCGATTGGGATGATTTCCCACCGAGTATTACAGCTATTTAAATTACGGTTTCCAGGCATCATTGTTTTTCCATATTCCCCAGATTTTGGGTGTTTAGGAAATTATGAGCATTTTTTTGGAGATTAAAAACTTCTACTATATTAAAGGGTTTACAATTTATTGAATCAAAATACATAATTAAGTTCATAAAAGACGACAGAATTTTGTTGCCAGCATAATTCTCCTTTTGCCTTAGATGGCGTTTCATTTGATTTTTGACTTTTTTGTCTTGCAAATTGAGTTGGATCCTCCTATGGTTTCTTCTTCTTGCAATCATCAGAGCTGCCACCACTCCTATAGATTGTGATGTCACCACATTCCGAGTTGCATTTGTTACTCCTGCAGTTTCCAAAATCACGTCATACGAATTATAAACATTAATGACTATTGCCGCAGTGTGTAGATTATTATTCAGGACAATGTGTATGTTGATTTTCAGATTTTCCTCTGTCTGCCGTAAAATTCCTGCATCTCTTTGTTCTAAAGTTGGGTTTCTCACAGGGATAAGGTTTAGTTGGGTCTGCTTCTGATCCTTCAAATGTTGCCTAGCAGTTTGGATTGTGGTATGTGGGTTTGGGATAATTCCTTCAAAACAAAGTTTTCACCTAGATTTCCATATATACCAGCAAATTGTAGCACATTTTTCTGGGAAGTTTTCTTCCATGTCATAGTCATACCAGGAAAGGAAGATATCCTCATGGGTAGTTCCTATTGGTTGTTGATGATTGACGAGAACTCCAAAACCAAACCAAACCGCTCTACTAAAGATGCAGTTGAACAAAGAATGTAGAGTTGTCTCTTCCTCACATTTACACATACCGCAAGTGGCACCTATATCTTTTAATTTCAGGTTGAGGTTAGCATTGACTGGCAGAATGTCATGGAGAAATTTCCAGATGAACATCTGTATTCTAGGGGCAGTTTTGAGGTTCCAACATTTCTTCCACACCTTAGGGTTGTTTCTAGGGTTGATTTCAGTGGTAGTATGTTTGACAAGGAATTGGTAGACAAGTTTAACAGAGAGATCCCCTTTGTTGTTTGTGAGCCAAACAAGCTTGTCATCATCTGTCCTGGTTGTGTCCAGCTGGATATGTTTTATGTTTTCAGCCACATCTGGTTCAAAAATCTGATTGATAAAATCCAGATTCCATTATCCAGGCTCCTCAGCAAAAAGTTGTACTTTGAGGACAAAGTTCTTTTTAAGGTGTTGGTAATGTAACAGTATGTTCCTTTGTCTCAGGTTTAACTGACCCATTAGGGTAGAAAAATAAAATTCTACACTGTGTGCTAAAAATAAGAAAAATGAAAATTTTATGTTTGTGTGCCTTTTAACAATTTTGGGTGTCCTAAGGGTGAATATTAGATTCTAAATAGGGAGTCTGTCTAAATCTGAATCATGGGTGCCTTAATAGCCTTGCGTGCATGATGTGCACGTGTCTTGCATATGAAAGGGGGGATTTTATTTGGGGGAGAAACTTTTTTTCCAAATTCCAATTTTAATGACTCTGAAGCTTGAAACTTATCTTTGAGAATTAGCTTAGAGATTTTTATTAATACTAAAAAGTATTAGATTTGCCTAGAATTCTTGTTAATCAATTAGTTGTTATCATTGATGATAGAAGCTAACGAGTACATGAGGGAAGCAGCTCAAGTTGATATGGTTCTGGTTAGAGATATGGTGTCACCTGGTGTTGCTCAAAGATATGTTGTGACTCAATCTTGCTGGTGTTTTGGGTCATCAGCTGGGTTGTATTCCACTTGGGTGAACTAATTGTCATTGTTAGCGTTCAATTGTGTTATGCATGGCTAAGATTTGTGGACGTTTACAGTATGTTGTTGATTAGGAAACGTGGATGCATTCCCTAAATCAAATTTGCAGGGAAAGAGAAGGTATAAAATGGTTTTAGAGTACAACACCATAGAAGTATCATCACCACAAGCTTTACGCCTGCAAAGTGTTTGATAAAAAGCTTGAAAGAAGATGACTCTTATTTCTCTTCGATACTAGCGATTTGAGGTAAGGTTTCTAATGCTATAACAAAGATTACCATGATAGATTTTTATGTTCATAATTTCTTCAATTGTTGGGCTTAAGTTGTGGTTGTTGTTATTTAATTAATATTGAATATTGTTATGAGTTGAGCTTATAAATTGAGTTCTGACCGTTGGAATCTTATGATTTTTGGATATGTTATACGTAACCATGTCAGGAAAACTCTACCAAATTTTCAGGATAATCGGACTAGGGAAAGTAGTATAAACTGATGTGTTACAGAGAACCATTCTACAGATTTTTGTATAACGTAGCAGGGTCATTGAGATCTCTATTTTAGCACTTAGACTGCATGGATTTCTCTGATTTTTGTATATGACAAACCCATTTTTTTTATGATTGAGCTGTAAAAATTTCAAAGCAAATGGATCATGTTAAGTACCCCAAATGGGGAGTTTTCTACAGTAATGTCTGTCAGAATTCAGTTTCGTTGGAGCAACCCAAATTCAGTCGTATCTGATATTTAACCGTTACTTTTCTTTGAAATTTTGATATAGTGAGTTTGATGTAGTTATGAATGTACGGTGAAAAGTTGACTACGATCCGATCAGTATACACAGTGAGTTTCATAAGAACAGTCCATAATGTAGATACTTGCATGCATGCTTATTTACCAAATTGGGCTGTAAGCATTTGGAGTACGAATGGTGATGCATGTGTCGCACTTGTAGATGGCTTAATGGTATTGTATGATCTGAATTTTAACTAAGAGCTCAAGTTTCCATCATTTTGCTTATGTATAACCATGTGATACCTCTATCGACATCATTGTGTGAGTTAACAAATTGTTGGTGTTTTAGTGTGTTACTTATGGATTATGACCATCAATTTTAGTTGATTAAGGTAAGCTCCTTTAATTTAAGAGCATAATTTTTGAATGTGACTTCTCCATCTGGGATCGGTTGTGACCCCTTAAGATATGTATGTTGTAGAGAATGAACCTTGAGATGTCTTTCAATGGAGGACCTCTATTTAGTGAAATTTCAATGTCGATTCAATTGCCCATTGCATTATGTCATAGTTCTGTGGAGTCTCCATGTACTTTCTATTTAATACAGGTTCTTGGTGTTTGGATGATGTTAGTGTTTTGTCAATATATTTATTTGGAAACTTAATCTAAATTCCCTTTGTAGTAATCCAAGATGGAATTATATACAACACTATAAAGGATTCGGGCCTTTGTATTGTTTGTCAACATCCCTATCACGTATTTAGGAATCACGTTTATATGGGAGGAGAACCTTAAAGCTTTGGTCTTTAGTATTTGATACAAATCTGACATCCAAGGTGATATTGTGCTGGATTGATTATGTATTATTATTTAGCCTTTGTATATAACTTAGGGGAAAGCTTATATCGAGCAATATTCATCTCTATGATAAGCTATGGCAATTTCTTGTATACTATGAAATTATTCTTATCTCCATGGTTGAAGAAAGTGTGATGGCTTGGGTTTGCTTTGAATTCTGACATGGATTTGGTTGTGCACTTGAACCATTATCGGTACTTGCTATGTATGCTAAAAAAAAAAAAACCATCTTTGAACTGTGGTTGTATAATTTTTAGCCTTATATCTTGAAGTGGCAGTTACCAGACTTGTGGATGAATGCTTACATGTTATAGGTGTCGATATGGATGGTTAATTAGTGTTTATGATTCATGCTAGCTGTTGGTAACGCGAGGTATGAAATCTGTAGCTTCTAGCTTAGATGCACAGTAGACGATACTTGAAGATTATTGGCACTTTTAGTTAAGCAGCTATTGCTTGTTTAGGAGCTGGTTGTATGAGTTCGGTCGACATAAGAATATTGTATGTCAGGTACCATTCCATGGGTATATATGCTGATATGTATATATCCACCTTCATTCCTACAAGTATAATATTGTATGCTCATTTATACATATCCATCCAATAGTTTCAATTATTATACCATATGATGTTTTTGAGTTACTTTTAACGTGAATTTAGGTTGAGCATCTAAGTTACTTCTACGAGTAGAGATAGTTACTGTTAAGGTAACCAGCTCATACTATCTAAGAGATGGTTGCTGCAACAACAAGCAGTTCATACAATCTACAAAAGAAATGATTGCTATTTAAGTGGGATAGTTCAGATCATTTTATAAAAGATAAATACTGCTAGTGAGGGTAGTCCATACCATCTAAACCAGAATGACGAACTACGGTCGTGCTTGATCCCTTCGAGCAACGGAGAGGATACGTAGGCAGCCGCTATGCGGTTCAGCACAACCATGCAAGGTTGTTCATATCATCTGAAAGTGTTGGTTGCTGCTTGACAGTTCATACCATCTATTCGGAGATGATTGCAACCCTAGCAGTTTATAAAATGTTTTGGTAAGAGGTAGTTGCAGTACTGGCTTTTCATACTACCTAATAATGAGATGATTGTTGCGTCTTCGAGATAATTCATACCATTTGATAACCATACAGTCTGTGAGACAAGAGATGAATATTACCATTCAAGGTAATTCATATCATCTTCCTTGGCTAGTGAGTTAGGCAATGGTTATCATCGTGCGAGGTAACTTATATCATCTGAAAAGGAATGGTTACTGCAAGGCAGTTCATACCATCTACTGGGCCATAATTGGCACTCCCCACTATATCAGGATGAACCGTCTGGGACAGTGAGATTGTCAGGCCCACTGGGGCACCCCACCACCTCGGTGGCTACCCGGAAGATCGTTGCGGCAACGATGGCTGGTAACCAGAACTACCCTGACATTGGCACTGGCCATTCCTCACCCATCTGATGCGGTGTGTGTTGTCAGGCCCACTGGGGCACCTAATTTCTATACTTTGTTCTCACCCCTAATTCTCCATCCTCCTTTCTACTCAACCCCAGCAACCTATTTATAGCCAACAGATCCATTGAATCTCGCTCATTCACTCCATATAATTCTCTTTAACTCGGCAGTAAAGAAAATATTTCTGGGAATATTTTCGTTCCCGTTTCATCTTCTCACGCGTTTTCAAGCCTCCAAATTACCATATTTAACTCCTTCACGCTCCAACAGGCTGTGAGGGTCTTCCATGCACGCACAAAACACGTTGAATCTTCTCCAAATCACGTGAAACCTGTGATATACACGAACTGCCATGTTTTCAACCCGTGAATTGTTTAGCTGATTCTAGCCAATTCTGGTCGAACCAAACGCCCACAGTGTGTTTAATAGGCCATTTCACAACTATCTACCAAAAATAAGCCATTGAATCTCCCTAGAACACGTTCAACAATTCGATCAAAAATCTGCAGAAGTGTTTTCCATTTTCCCGCCAAAAACAAAATTCAAATGGAGAAGATGACCTCCCCCTAATCCTGTACTGGGGTGCGAATAGCAGATGCCTTTTGGGGTGACCTGAGGTGCCCCTTAGTAATTGAGGTGCCCCTTATCCAACGGTGAGAGTCCGAATAACACGTGTCCTCCGGGCTTTTACCAACTTTTCGAGCCGAATTTTCCAAAAAATGTTTATTTTCCAAAGGTGCCTACAAACACATAAAACACCAAAATTAGTACAAACTCGAGTGCCAACAATATATAGTATTGAGATCAAATTAAACACAAAAATGTGTCTATCAAATACCCCCAAACTTATTATTTGCTAGTCCTCGAGCAAAATTTATTTTTGAAAAGATAAAAAGACTACACTTAGCACGTGCAGCGGGCCGTTAAACCGCTAGGTGGCCCTAGCGGCGGAGTGTTGTCTCCGGGGGGTTTATCAGAGGTGTACCCACAAAACCTTTACTCCTAATTGGTCACAAGTATCCAAAGAGCTATGAGGACATACGTATCCTCAACCTATCTCCAAGTAATTAGAATGCTAGAGAAAATAAAGGTGTCAGCTCTAAAGCTGACTGAAGAAAAGGGGAGACACATCCGCAACACTGCTAGATAAAGAGATATCCGCTACACATCTAGATAAACATTGTAAGATGCGTCCGCTGCTTTACAGTTGGATAAGATTAGGAGAGAGATAAATATGAAATGGACATCTGCTACACAGCTGGACTAATTACGTGTGACGAGTTAAACCAGTGCTAGAAAGATCTTGTGTCAGATTGAAAGCGGACTAACAAAGCAACCAAAATGCATCTCTCTTCGACTCTCTCATAGTGCTCAGTAGAAACAACGTCTTCTTCGGCTTCAACTGTTGATGATAAACTCTCGAACCTCGTAGAACCTTGACAATAAACTTTTCTCCTTAATTTCTTGCTTGAAACTTCTTTATAGATTTCTACTTCCCTATGGCCTTATTGAATAAAACTTAACGATGATTTTTTTTTTGTAGACAAAAATAACAAGTCAAAAATTTAAATGGCCATGAGAGAAGGACTTTAGAAATTGGATCTTCGCAACTTGTGATGTCTTGGTATCATGAACTTCAACAACTTATATCATTTGTTCTTATAACTTTTTGTAACTAAGTCTTCAACTTTGATTTTTGAAATATTCTTTTCTATTGTTACTTCTAAACCTCAAAACGTCTTCAACTTTCTTCATATATTTTGATGTCGCTCCGTGATGAGTGCCAAATATTGTATATATTTATCCCTTTTTGTTGGCATTTAACTCATCTTTTGTGCATTAATTCTACATTTTATCCCATATTCTGTATTTTCATTGTTTTCAAGAATAAATATTTTTCTAATTAATTTTGCATTTTTAGGTAATAAATAAAGTCTGGATGACTTGCGGAGCGGAAAAGAGCTGAAGAGTAGTGAAAAGCCGGAAGAAATTACGCAAGGAAGCCGCGAAGAATGGTGCGCATAAGCCCAAAAGACTAGAAATGGGCTCAAGAAGGAAGAATTGCTCTTAAAGAAGATATGAGCTTGGCATACCCAAGGCCCAAAACCCTTACCCAAACCCATTTTCTATAACCAAAACCGCCTCCATTCTCAGCCGTCAGATTGGATCCAACTCATCATCCTACGGTCGCTCATTCATAGAGCATCAAAATCTGAAGTCTCTGCCAAACACCACAGCGCTTAAATTCCAAGCCTTCAGATTAGATTGTAGTTGAATCCAACGGTCGCTCCTATGCCTGTGCATCAAAATTAAATACTCCCGCTTTACACTACAGTACCTAACATCATCTAACACCGTTGACTTCGTTGTATTTCACAATCCGACGGTCGAAGTGATTCATCTCTTATATTACCGTTAGATCTACCAACCATATTTGCATCCAACGCTCAACGTTTCTGATCATCATCTCCGATGTACATGCTCCACAGTGAAAATTCCTATACCCTAAAAACCATCGAGAGTTTTTTCTCTCATTCCCTTCTTCTCTTCCGTTCTTCTTCCTCCTCCCTGTTGCCGTACCGCTCCACCACCAACTCCACTGCCGCTCCACCGTACCACCATGTCCGCCACCACCAACTCTGCCACAACCACACCACCTTCTTTATCATCACCACCACCTACCGCACATGGTAACTTTCAATCAACTTCATCAACATCACACGATTTCAGTGACGTGTGGAAGTGATGAGAATGATTGCATGTTATCAATCGAAGCTAGAAAAGGCATGGGAAGGAGCAGTGAAGTCATAGGAAGGATGGGTCAGCGATTGATTGAAGAAATTGCGCCATCAAAGTAAGATTTTACGAAACCCTAATTTCTCAATTTTTGGGATTTTTATAGAAAACCCTAATTTCTATTAGGAGAAGCAATGAATTAGTTATGGGTTCAATTTGTACTGTCAAAAATTAGGTAAATCATATACCTAATTTCACTGTTTGAATTTGGGTATTTTTCTATAAACCCTAAATTGGGTATTGGGTATAAAAGGGAACTGTGGGTTTGTGTGTGAGGTTTTATGCCTGGAATAGCCGGCGTCCAGAACTTAGTTCTGTTAAATGTTCACTTTTTTTTGCTGTTCATATTAAGTTCTGTTCTGAGTTTCTCCATTTTGTTCTCTGCTCCTGTTAATGTGTGCTGTTAATGTTTAAATGTTCATGTATTGTTCTGTTGCCGTCTATCTTGTTGTTCACTGTGATGTTTAGTTTCTTCAATTTTCCTAGTGCATGTTCCTGTTGATGTTTGTGTTCCATGTAATGTTAATGTACCTGTCATGTGATACATGTTTTGTGTGAATGTTAGGCTAAAGCCTTTAGAGCATTGTGTTGAGTGAGCAGTAGGGAGAAACTAGTGCTCACTAGTGACTGTGAGCAAACTAGTTCTCTTCCCACTCTAGTAGTATGCCTAGGCTCACCCTCACCATCTCACCTTCACCATCTCCCCTGCTCTTGGCTTAGGCCTTGGTTTACTTCCATTGTTGTTGTTTAGTTCTTTGCTGCTTAGTCATTGTCTTGTTTAATTTTCTTCATTGTCTTTGCCTTAGGCTAACTGCCTTTGTATTATTGCCTCACTGCCTTCTTCCTCTATCTTTGCTGTTTTGGCCTAGAGCCATTGTTGCTCACTGTTACCTGTCTCTCCTGGTCACTTCTTTTCTTCTTGACCAAAAACTCTCTAAGCCCACTGTCCATTGTTTGTACAAACTGAAGCCCAGTTCACTAAGGCAAAGACCCAGTTCAATCCAAAGATCAAGCCCAGTTCAATTCACATCAGAAACCAACTGAACCCAAGTTCAGCCCATCAAAACCACTGAAAGCCCAACTCATTCCAAGGGTATTCATAACCCATTAGCACTCAAAAGCCCATTGATTATTCATAGCCCAATAGCAAATTTAGAGCCCAAATAGCTAGAAACTCCAAAACACTTCCAATCTCTGTGGATCGACCCGTACTTGCACGATCTACAACTGACGACCGTGCACTTGCGGTATTACTGTAGGCCCGTTTTCATTTCGCTTTAATTTTCACGCCTTTCCGGGTCCACCAAGTTTTTGGCGCCGCTGCCGGGGACCATTTTGCATTTAAATATAATATCTTCGGGCACACCACTCCGCTTGTTGATGATGATAAGTTTCTACTGAGAGAGAGTCGTAATAATCCAGTAACTAAGACTACATTGTGAGGATGCTTTGTCTTTATGGCATTTCCTCCTGACCTACTCGTCTTTCCATCATGGATGGTTAGGTCCATCACGGTTACCCTCTAAAAGGAACAAGTTCTCTCCTGAATTTCAAGGATCTCAATGTCTTTTTCTCTAATGTCTCAATAGGTTGTTATCTCTAGCATTCCAATTTCTATCTTTTCGGTGAAAAACAGTATGTAAACTTAGCTAACCGGGTACTATGTGACGCTAGAAGTTTCAAAAATGCGACTAAAATGTTTCTCCCATACCCCCAAACTTAAAGCTAACATTGTCCTCAATGTTCTAAAGATAAAATTAAAAAACATGAACAAGGAGAAACTGTTACCACTTGAAGCAAAAGAGATAAGGAAACATATTGCCGTGTCGCAAGAATATTGGGTTACCTCCCAAGAAGTGCTAAGTTTAAAGTCTTCAGCCAGACATTGGAACAATTAGTCACCTCATAGAATCATATAGAAGTAGCCGGAATAATTGTGGGTCATTTTGATTGAGATCTTCAAACGCCGCGCTGGTTTGAATTATTTCTTTACCTTTGGTGATTTCTCCCGTTTCTTGGATCTGGTTTCCTTCTCTTATAGGCAGCCTAACTGTTAAAGGCGCCTCATGTGGTGGCCCACCAGAAGTTACTAATGCTAACTGATTAATCAGATCACTATTCCTTTCACAATTTACAGTCAAAGAGTTATACAAGTTCCATGCGAAACTTGAATCCTTAAGTGGTCCATGAATATAGTTGTATGACCCATTTGACAAATTGCTTTCTTCAGTTGGCTCATTCCACCTTTGGATTTCAGTCACTGAGAAATCCATGTTCTCCTCCCACACTCTTTTTGAAGATTGAGTGTTGCTCAATTGTTCATACGTCAGTTGAGGTTGAAGGTTTGCACAGCTTAAATCCTCCTCGGTAATATTCAGATTAAATCCCGGTGGGGTTGGAGGGACAACCAGATTTTGCGGTATCAGTGTGGTGGTAATCAAGTCTTTTGGTCAAAGGCTCTTTCTGGCATGTTCTGAACAGATGTCGAAGATGACCCTCCAAATTCATAGAAGCTTCTATATTTTGGTATTGGCATAAGATCCATTTCTTCATGTTCTGGTTCCAATAAGATGTTTTGGGAGTCATCACTACTTTTTGGTCTGCATTTCTCTCTTGGATGATTGATTGTTCTGCATATTTTGCAGAAAGATTTTGGTAGCGGATCATAGTAGAGCATGACTTCAAAAACGTCATCTTCTCCCAGTACTAGATCAAATGTTGGATCAAATATCTCGTTAAGATCCATTTCAATCAAGCATCTAACGTAAGGTCTGACATGGTTACAGTCTTGAGGAAGCTCTTTTCGAATGAAAGTGCCAATCTGGTTTGCGATCATTTCAGGAATGCCTTCTCCAAAGAATTCCACCGGCAGGTTCAGATAACCAACCCAGATATTTACCAGCGTCATGGTAATCATTTGAGGAGGTATAGCAAATTGATAAGCCTTAACTACCATGAGCCATGCATCATATTTGGTTGGAGAGTAACGAATGGCTCTCTGGGCATCTACTCTATTTTCCAATTTGATCGTGAATTTGTTTGGTTCAGTAGAGCCACTGACCAAATTTGCTACAGGTTGATAGGCTAGAACCCAAAGGAACTAAAGCATTTCCATCATTTTTTGGATATTCAGTTTGAAGGGACAGAAGATTCGAGCCACCACCATACAGTCGGTATTGTTTCTGCACTTTTCTATAGTTTCTGTTTTGAGGGTAAGAAAACGAGTGAGGGAGAGTTGGGTATTCATTATATCAATGATCTCAGTTTCTCTGCGATCCTCAGAGACTTTGCTTGATTCTATGTTCATATCAGGGCGGATCATGACTAAGGTATTTTGTGGTGGTTGTTTGAAAATGTTGAAAAGTTTTGAGCAGCAGGAAGCCATAAACTCGAACATCCAAAGATTGATTAACCATCTTTTGATTTTTACAGTTAGATTATACTCAGAAATTTTGGTGGTTGGGTTCATTAATTTCTGATTAAATATTTTACTGTATTCCATAAAAGTAGACAGTGGGAGTGAAAAGCGGGCGACGAGAGGAGAAGTTGAAAAGGATAAGATAGAATGGTTGAGGGGAGGACACGGAGGAGTAAGTGGAGATGAGTTTTGCAGGAAGTAGTCGAGCGGATAAGGAATTATGATAGAAGTAAATGGGAAAATGAGAAATAAGATAGCAGGGTGAAAAGAGATAGAGTTGTTGACTTTGTTAACCCTAAGTTCGCTGAGTAGGTTGAGGTGCCATTAGTGATACCTGCATTTACCAGAAGAGATTTAGAAGTAAAAAGTAAATAGGGGGGGGATATTACCTTTACACAGTTCTCCGATGATGGTTGCCTCCGGGGGAAAGCCAGGTTGGTTGATTAGTTCATGATTTGAAGAGGTTAAAATCTATACGAGAATACGTATTCTATAACTGGGTTCTTGATCTTCAGGAGAAATCAGGATTTTAGAAAGGTTTGAGATTTGTGATTTTTGGACGTTTGAGTTTTGAAAAGGATGATGTCACGATGACAGTTGCTGAGTCTCTCTTTCCAAGATTTTCCCCTATATGATTGAGAGTTTTTGAGAATCTAATGTAGTTGAGACTTTCAAATTAAAGATCTCATATTCGATCTAACTGACTCTTTTATTTCAAACTTGATTTTTTTCTCCTTATGAGGGTATTCTTTTGTATGAAAAATATATACATAGTCGGCTAGGTTTATTACCATAATCATGCGCATGTAGACAATCATATGGGCCCACTTAGTACGTTAGTAACTTAGTTCTTAGATAATGAATCATTTGTTGGGCACCACTCCCTTTTGGGGGACCATGATTTACTTAGGATGTCCACTCCACACTTATAAAGGGTGTCTTAAAGTGATGAAATGATTTACATACCCTTTGCCCTAATTTCATTTATAACTAATTGATAGTAAACCTAATCAAATATATTAATCTAACCCCAATCAAAATCATTAATAATAATAAAAAAAAACTCACCGAAAAAATCAAAAGTTCAAGAAAAATAATCTTCTTCTTCCTTTATTTTCTTCTCTTTCTCTTTTAATTCTTAAAGTGTACATCCACAGATATTTTTCTGCCAACCCATCTCTTCTAATTCCTTTTTGATTGAAGAAATCGAGTAGTAATCATCAAAAAATGGTGAAAACGGTAATTACACTAGCATGTTCGGTTAGGAGATTTTTAAAATAATCCTAATTTTATAACTGAAATTTTTAGAAACGAAGAACACCAAGAACAGTTTGGTTAGACAAATAAATTTGTTACCCGCAATTTTTTTTGCGTAACCGAAATCTTCTATGTATAGCCTACTCTAGATTTCGGCTGAATAGAAGAAAAAAAATCCTAACCGAACTTTTCTTTGTATAGCCAACTGTTGAGTTCGATTAAATCGCAAACTTTTTTTCAAATCCGAACTCTTCTTTGTATTACCAACATAAGAGTTGTAGGATCCAAATATCGCACAATAATAAGATCTCGCGAGAATGTAGGGAAGCTTGCGAGAGAACGCCACATGTGTGTAAATTAGTATCCAACGTGAGCCTTCCGAAATTAGGGGAAATGTTAGATGTATCCCACCACATATGAGCTGTCATCCACTATATAAATATCTATATAAAGAGAAAGGTAGGAGAGAGAAAAGTGACTGGTATTATTATTATCTTTTTATTCTTCTCCAAAAACCATAGAGAGAGAGAGAGCTCCAAATACTCATTAATGGAGTCTCAGTTGTAATTCATATGTATTTACAAACAATCATAGTGAAACCTCACTCCGTGGATGTAGATCAAATTGATCGAACCACGTAAATCTTGTGTCTTATTTTCTATTTTCATTATTTTTATCTTTATTTTCATATCAAATAAATTTAGATCTAGAAATCATAGTCATGATAATACAAGGGGTGTGTTGTAGGATTTCCTGCTACTACATAATGGCACTAGAAATAAGGAACGAGTAAAGGATTTATCCTTCCTTTAACTTGTTGATTCAAGAAATTTTCATGAAGATTAGCTACTGTTCATATTTTTCTAGATCTACAAAATTTAGGTTCAAAAATGGAAATTTTATGGAAGAAATCACACTTTCAGGGAGTAAACATCATCAACAATTCAAAGACATGAAAAGAGTGAGAGAAAAAATTAGTTGTTGTGGTGAAATTTAAGAAGAAAATGGAAGTTTCAGTGGAAGATTTTCATGTTCAGGAGAAGTAGGCAAACGTGAAAGAAGTCAAGGAAGGACGAAGAAAAGATAAGAGGCAGATGCTGCAATTTCTATCACAAACAGAAATTCGCACATATGGTTTGAGCAGGAGAGAGTAAGCGATAGGTCACGGGTTCGAATTTCGCAGAGACACTTATTTTTCATTTTCTTCTCTTTTGCATGGAAGAATAAAAGAATAAGAGAAAAACATTGTGCGTTTATTTCGCAAAGAGATTCTTGAACAGTTGGTCAAGAGAACAATATGTACGTTCATGGTCGCAAGTTCAAACTTCCCTGCGAGCATAGTTTTCTTCTTTTGACAGATAGCGAAAAAATGAATAATTTCACAATATTGTTTCATTAGTTCGCAAACAAGAGGTAGCACAGTTGGTCAAGCTTCGCTAGAGTGAGTTGTAAGACTCGAGTTCGAATCCCTCATCAAGCTTAATTTTTCGCACATTTTTGAAATCTTAAAGGCGAAGAAATGGAATAAAGTACAGCATTGTGTGTTTCTTTCGCAAGCAAATATCTATATTAAGAAAAAGGTAGGAGAGAAAAAAGTGACTGGTATTATTATTATCTTTTTATTCTTCCCCAAAAACCAGAGAGAGAGCTCCAAATACTCATTAATGAGTCTCAATTAGGGCTGCATATGGGTCGGTTTGGGTCGGGTTTGACCTCACCCACCACCCAACCCACTGATGGTGGGTAGCAGAAGTTGTCACCCACAACCAACCCAACATAACAATGGGTCGGTTTTCACCCGACCCACATTACAATGGGTTGGGTCGGGTGGGTGGTGGGTTACCCACCATAAAATACACATTACAGTTACATTGCATCAAAAAAAAAGTTACAGACTTACCTAAGACTCTTACAGATGACAATTAAAGAACTGACCCCAAGTCAAGTGTAAACAAATGATAATTATAATCCAGAGAAGTAAGAAGTTGGTGCAAAGTTGAAAAGTGCATACAAATTACAAGAAATGAGTTCAATTGTTCGAAGCTCAAAAGATAAAAGATTATTCAAGGAAGTGATTGAAGAAGTGAAGACTGAAGTGAAGTTAGCGATTTAGGTTTAGGCATTATATATCACTACTTCAACGGCTGTGATTCATCTGGGATAGGTAATCTAAGGGTTAATATTAACTAAGAAATATTTAGGTGGATGGGTGGGTTGGGTCGGGTGAGGGAAGCTTTGACCCATAGTCGACCCACAATACTATGGGTTTTGATGTTGTGACCCATAGTCGACCCGCTCCTAGGTGGGTTGGGTCGGGTGTGGGTAATTTCAGGCGGGTGTGGGTTGGGTCGGTGGGTTGAGTCGGGTTTGTGCAGCCCTAGTATCAATTGTAATCCATATGTAATTACAAAAAATCATAGTGAAACCTAACTCCGTGGATGTAGATCAAATTGATCAAACCACGTAAATCTTGTGTCTTATTTTCTATTTTCATTATTTTTATCTTTATTTTCATATCAAATAAATTTAGATCTAGAAATCATAGTCATGATAATATAAGGGATGTGTTGTAGGATTTCCTACTACTACAAGAGTTCCGTGGAATTCCAAATTTTTTCTAAACCAGTATTACACTGTATGTAAACCCTAACTTAAAAGTTCGGTTACCTATCCTGGAAACTTGATAGCCGAACAAAGCAAAAACTCCTTTAAAGATCAGTTCGGCTACATGTGTCTGAAAATACACTGGCCAAACTACACCTGTAGATGAGTTCAACTACCTGTTCTTCAGATATTGTAGCCGAACTTTGTTGACATAACATAAATTTATTTTAAAGTTTTTTATTTTTTCAGAAGTGGTTGCCAAATCAAGCAGCATTCTCAATTTTATGTGTTAGTACGTGATATATTTCCTATTAATTAACACTTTAAGTCTTCCCAAAGACTCTCAAAAACTCTAGTGCATAGGCTACAAACTAGGACTTTAAAGAGGTTTTGAACTCTTCTTTGTTTGTTAGGATATATTCAAAATATGTAAAAAATCCAATGTTTTCCTAATATAAATAAGAATCAAATCTCCACAAGTATTTTGTGGAAGATATTCACCAAAACCTTTCCTAAGTTTATGTTTACCTGAGTACCCAAAATCCTCGTTTCGAAATCATCCATCTCAAAAAAAAAAAAAA
>NW_020625487.1:1639867-1641718 GCF_003573695.1 Papaver somniferum
ATTTAACTAATCATTATACCAACTAATTATTAAACTAAGTAATTATTACACTTACTTAATTAAATAGGATAATCTGGGTATTAGCATAAATATTTGGATAAGGGATGGCTTAGTTTTCTTCTAATGTCTTACCCAAAATAAAATCATGGTCCCCTCAAAAAAGCATGATTGATGTGGACTGATACCAGCATTATTAGAGGCTGATACCATTTAACCGATCCAACGGTCAGGATCGCTTAAAATTTTTTTGTCCTATATAAAATGGTATCGGTCCCTAATATTCTGATATCAGCTCATATAAATCGCGCCAAAAAGGGGTGGTGCCCGAATAACGGTTCATTTTTATTTGTTTATTTTTGAACACATTTTCATGAATTCGATGATGCCCCTGCTGGCCCAATGGGCTAAAAGAAACCATGTTCCGATCCAAGGTCCAACTTACCACTATGGTTCGTGCCATTTTCGATGGTTATACGCCTCTAGTTGATCCCACATTCCAAATCCCTCTCCACGACCAATTAGGCAATCGCCAACAGGCGGTTGGAAGACGTGTGCCACAAGTTAGGCCTTTCCCGAATAAGACCGAAATTTGGAAACCGGAAACTAGTGGGAAACATTCTCTTTTTCGTCTTCTGAGCGCTCTATATAAAGGATTTACAATTCTTGTTTCTCTTGTATAATTTATTATTACAGGAGGAGTCTCTCTAGGTAGTTTCAAATTAATTTCTGCTACAAAGATGTCTTCCAATGGAGAAGTCGCTTGCACTTACGCCGCCTTGATTCTTCACGACGACGGAATTCCCATCACTGTAAGTAATTCTTACTTCCTCTCTTTTCTTTATATGTTTTGGTATGTAGAATGCTTCTTAACGTTGGGTTTGACATTCAACTGGTTTCCAACACAGGCTGAAAAGATTTTAACTCTGGTAAAGAAAGCCAATGTCCAATGTGAGTCTTACTGGCCTAGCCTCTTCGCTAAGTTTGTTGAGAGGAAGAACGTTGAAGACTTGATCACCAACGTTGGTGCTACTGGTGGTGCTGTTGGAAAACGATTAATAAAAAAAGATAATTTTTTAAAGTTTTAATAAAAAAATAATATTTATTGTTTTATATTGTGAATGAAACTTTTTAGTCCCACATCGTGGAGTTTCCAATTTTTAGTAGTTTTAAGAAACTATATAAACCTTTTAGTCCCACATCGGGGAGTTTTTCTTCTTAAGTTGTATTTGTCAATTATATAAAGAAATTCACTACTTTTGTAAAATCTATGGGAAAGGGGTTGCTCTATATTTTAGAGGGACCCCTAAAGGAAAATATTTTATAGTGTTTCTTAAGAGTTCGCGATTTTTCTTAACGGTTTTTTCGGAGTTGCCAAGCTCAAGTTGAGCATCTACTACATATGCTAGTAGTAGGTGTAGTAGGGTGTTTTATCCTGGAGATATCCGTCCTGTGAGGGCTATAGCATCACTCTTGAGTGTAGCCGGGCGCTAATGTCTTAAGGGAAACGTGTTGAACACGTGACTCACTCTGTTTTTTCAAAGTTTTGCCTTGTTACTGTTGTGGAGATATGAGAAGCTCGTTCGTTTCGTCAATCGATCAATTCCATTATAAAGGAGATAAGTATCAATAACTTTTGCTTATTTGATTTTTTCTTTATTTTAATTATTGCACCCAACAATCTTAAGACACTATTATGTGTAATAATAAAAAAATGGTTGGTTGGTTTGTGAATCATGGATGTTAATTGTGGCGTGAAAAACAAAAACGAATTTTTTTGTTCAGCTATAGAGTTTCAATATTATCTCTTAACCTAGAAGGAATTTCGATGAACCCTTTTGACACAACGTAGTA
>NW_020625487.1:1642718-1713112 GCF_003573695.1 Papaver somniferum
GGTTCATTCTCTACAACATACATATCTTAAGGGGTCACAACCGATCCCAGATGGAGAAGTCACATTCAAAAATTATGCTCTTAAATTAAAGGAGCTTACCTTAATCAACTAAAATTGATGGTCATAATCCATAAGTAACACACTAAAACACCAACAATTTGTTAACTCACACAATGATGTCAATAGAGGTATCACATGGTTATACATAAGCAAAATGATGGAAACTTGAGCTCTTAGTTAAAATTCAGATCATACAATACCATTAAGCCATCTACAAGTGCGACACATGCATCACCATTTGTACTCCAAATGCTTACAGCCCAATTTGGTAAATAAGCATGCATGCAAATATCTACATTATGGACTGTTCTTATGAAACTCACTGTGTATACTGATCGGATCGTAGTCAACTTTTCACCGTACATTCATAACTACATCAAACTCACTATATCAAAATTTCAAAGAAAAGTAACGGTTAAATATCAAGATACGACTGAATTTATATGCTCCAACGAAACTGAATTCTGACAGACATTACTGTAGAAAACTCCCCATTTGGGGTACTTAACATGATCCATTTGCTTTGAAATTTTTACAGCTCAATCATAAAAAAAATGGGTTTGTCATATACAAAAATCAGAGAAATCCATGCAGTCTAAGTGCTAAAATAGAGGTCTCAATGACCCTGCTATGTTATACAAAAATCTGTAGAATGGTTCTCTGTAACACATCAGTTTATACTACTTTCCCTAGTCCGATTATCCTGAAAATTTGGTAGAGTTTTCCTGACATGGTTACGTAAAACATATCCAAAAATCATAAGATTCCAACGGTCAGAACACAATTTATAAGCTCAACTCATAACAATATTCAATATTAATTAAATAACAACAACCACAGCTTAAGCCCAACAATTGAAGTAATTGATTGGCGATTCTCAAAGGACATCGAACTGAAGAAATTATGAACTTAAAAATCTATCATGGTAATCTTTGTTATAGCATTAGAAACCTTACCTCAAATCGCTAGTATCGAAGAGAAATAAGAGTCATCTTCTTTCAAGCTTTTTATCAAACACTTTGCAGGCGTAAAGCTTGTGGTGATGATACTTCTATGGTGTTGTACTCTAAAACCATTTTATACCTTCTCTTTCCCTGCAAATTTGATTTAGGGAATGCATCCACGTTTCCTAATCAACAACATACTGTAAACGTCCACAAATCTTAGCCATGCATAACACAATTGAACGCTAACAATGACAATTAGTTCACCCAAGTGGAATACAACCCAGCTGATGACCCAAAACACCAGCAAGATTGAGTCACAACATATCTTTGAGCAACACCAGGTGACACCATATCGCTAACCAGAACCATATCAACTTGAGCCGCTTCCCTCATGTACTCGTTAGCTTCTATCATCAATGATAACAACTAATTGATTAACAAGAATTCTAGGCAAATCTAATACTCTTTAGTATTAATAAAAATATCTAAGCTAATTCTCAAAGATAAGTTTCAAGCTTCAGAGTCATCAAAATTGGAATTTGGAAAAAAAGTTTCTCCCACAAATAAAATCCCCCCTTTCATATGCAAGACACGTGGACATCATGCACGCACGGCTATTAAGGCACCCATGATTCAGATTTAGCCAGACTCCCTATTTAGAATCTAATATTCACCCTTAGGACACCCAAAATTGTTAAAAGACACACAAACATAAATTTTCATTTTTCTTATTTTTAGCACACAGTGTAGAATTTTATTTTTCTACCCTAATGGGTCAGTTAAATCTGAGATAAAAGAACATACTGCTACATTACCAACACCTTAAAAAGAACATTGTCCTCAAAGTTCAAAATAAAACTTAGAAATAAGGAGGGTTACCTGTAGTCCCCTTGCGATAAAACACTGGCGAATCCCAAACTCACAGTCCTGAATGAACCGGAACCGCTCTGATACCAACTGTAGCAGACCAGAGAATTTTTGCTTCCAACGGGTCGGGTTACGACCCGCTTAGCCAGCTGTGACTCTCTGATATGCCACTCAAGAAACTAGACCTTCAAAATTCCGGACCAATTCGATTAAGGGTCAAGTAAATATCAGAAATGTCAGAGTAGTTCTGGATACCAGCCACCATCGGCCAGTGCCAATGGTCTTCCGGGTAGCCACTGAGGTGGTGGGGTGCCCTAGTGGGCCTGACAACACACACCGCATCAGACGGGTGAGGAACGGCCAGTGCCAATGTCAGGGTAGTTCTGGTTACCAGCCATCGTTGCCGCAAAGATCTTCTGGGTAGCCACCGAGATGGTGGGGTGTCCCAGTGGGCCTGACATAGGACTTCCCCTTTTTACTCATAGATCCAAGAATGAATGCTTTGGAAACATTCTTGAAAACATTAAAGGCAGACTTCCAGGATGGAGGGGAAAACACCTTTCTCCTGCTGGGAAATCAGTCATGATTAAACATGTGATTGACTCTCTGGCTAACTACCAAATGACATGCTTTGTCATACCCAAAAACATCACAAAAAAAATGAATGCTCTGAATCGCTCCTTCTTCTGGGGGCACAAAGAAGGAAATACAAGAGGGTACTGGCCGAAAAAATGGACACATCTCTATTTATCTAAAGATATGGGAGGGTTAGCTTTAAAAGATTATAATGAGTTCAATCTAGCTATGATCACTAAACTGGTCTGGAGGCTTATCCACAACCAAAACACCCTGTGGGGAAAATGTATGAAAGCTAAATACTTCAAACATATATCTCCACTTCTGCTCAAAGGGGATAAACCTCCGGGTAGTGCTTCCTGGCTCTGGAAATGCCTCTGGAAAAGTCTAAAACTAATCCAGAGGAATGCAACTTGGAGAATAGGAAATGGAAAATCTATTGAAATCTGGGGCCATAACTGGATCCCTTTGGATTTCCCAAATCATATTGACTTAGAGCAAATTAAACCAAAAATCCAAAACACCTTAACAAAAGTCGAACAACTTTTTGCTGAGGAGCATGGATACTGGAATTTGGATTTTATCAATCAGGTTTTTGAACCAGATGTGGCAGAAAACATAAAACATATCCAGCTGGACACAACCAAGACAGATGATGACAAGCTTGTTTGGCTCACAAACAACAAAGGGGATCTCTCTGTCAAACTTGTCTACCAATTCCTTGTCAAACATACTACCACTGAAATCAACTCTAGAAACAACCCTAAGGTGTGGAAGAAATGTTGGAACCTCAAAACTGCCCCTAGAATACAGATGTTCATCTGGAAATTTCTCCATGACATTCTGCCAGTCAATGCTAACCTCAACCTGAAATTAAAAGATATAGATTCCACTTGCGGTATGTGCAAATGTGAGGAAGAGACAACTCTACATTCTTTGTTCAACTGCATCTTTAGTAGAGCGGTTTGGTTTGGTTTTGGAGTTCTCGTCAATCATCAAAAACCAATAGGAACTACCCATGAGGATATCTTCCTTTCCTGGTATGACTATGACATGGAAGAAAACTTCCCAGAAAATGTGCTACAATTTGCTGGTATATATGGAAATCTAGGTGCAAACTTTGTTTTGAAGGAATTATCCAAAACCCACATACCACAATCCAAACTGCTAGGCAACATTTTAAGGATCAGAAGAAGACCCAACTAAACCTTATCTCTGTGAGAAACCCAACTTTAGAACAAAGAGATGCAGGAATTTTACGTCATACAGAGGAAAATCTGAAAATCAACATGCACATTGTCCTGAATAATAATCTACACACTGCGGCAACAGTCATTAATGTTTATAACTCGTATGACGTGATTTTGGAAACTACAGGAGTAACAAATGCAACTCGGAATGTAGTGACGACACAATCTATAGGAGTGGTGGAAGCTCTGATGATTGCAAGAAGAAGAAACCATAGGAGGATCCAACTCAATTTGCAAGACAAAAAGGTCAAAAATCAAATGAACCGCCATCTAAGGCAAAAGGATAATTATGCTGGAAACATAATTCTGTCGTCTTTTATGAACTTAATTAGGTATTTTGATTCAATAAATTGTAAAACCTGTAATAGAGTAGAAGTTTTTAATCTCCAAAACAATGCTCATAATTTCCTAAACACCCAAAATCTGGGGAATATGGAAAAACAATAGGCTAGGATTGGTTCCACAATTATTCCCCATACTATACCTAGACTCCCAACAAAAGCTACCATATATTCCAAGATAGGTAGAGATCGGTTCTACCTTGACTCTCAACATAAGTTAAGATCGGTTATTTCTTAATTCCATCCTTAGTTACGAATTGGTCATCCAATAGGTCATCCAATAGATCTTCATAGAAAACCGGACCAAACCACCTATTGATTTATTTTCGATTACGAATAAAGTTCGTATATATACTTCCTTAAACCAATTAATGTAATAAAACATAGTTTCTTAGAATGAAATCACACCCATATCCAATACACAATCAAGTAACAAGTTACATAGATTCAGTCGATGTCGGTTTTACAAAGTTCAAAAAATAAACGTTATACTTCGTAATTCAATATACTTCCTTGACGCTTTGATCATACTAATATGACCAATTGTAGTACCAGAGTATCATATATATAACTTCGCATGTTATGTTTTCAATCTTAAAAGACTTGAAAGAAACGATAGGAATGAAACAAGTCAAGTTTGTATTACTAACTTCAAGTGGAAGGATGGCGACTTCATTGTATTCGATGCGTCTTTGCCTTCTTCAGGTCTTCAAAATAATACTTGTATTCTCAACATTTCTAGAATTTCTAGTCTAACCTAAACGAAGTTGGCTCTAGTAATTTTAATCAAGAGACTCTAATTGAGTTTTGATACTAAAATATGACAACCAAACTTGACATACCAACGCTTGGTGAGTTCAACAGAGCAATGCTCTAACAACATATTCACAGCTTCACATTCTTCTTTGTATTTATGAGGCAAACTTTTCATATGCTTACATGGTATCCATTCTTCGGAATCAATCTATGTTGAGAACTTTAGTTTGCTTGGGATCAAAGTAATTGTTAAAACTGGAAGCTAGTTCATGAACCCACTTTGATCACAAGAAAATTTGCTTGAACCTTAACTAATCTTGCAGGTTTCGTCATTACAAATAGCGAAATCTCTGCAATGTAGTTACTCAATCCCTACACATGTATACTAGCTACACATAGAGTCGTGCTCTAAAGACCTAGGTTTCTTCGTGAAATATGACTTGGTTACGACTTTGAAGACTTTACTCGGCCTATAAATGCCCCATTTTAACTTTTGATAATTAAAATTAAATAATTCAAATGGATTTCCCAAATTCGTCATTGTTCAGTGGATCATCATATGTGTTTGTGATTCCCATATATGATAATTGCTGAATCATGGATAACTTGACGAACTTTCAAGTCTAGACAGGTTCTTCCCTTCTGTTGACATTATGTATGACAACCCATAGTATACACGGTTCGAAGACTCAGAACTATAAACACATAAGAAAATTGAAATCCAAACAACTACATAATGTCCTCGAAGTAATCCAACAATATTTATAAATGAATGCAGTGTATCCTTGGATTCATTATAACTACCAATGGTGTGTCAATATTTACATTAACTGCTAGCGTTACACATTGAAGAAGGGAGGGTACCACCCTTCCTCCAACAGGATGAGCGATGATTTTCTTTCTGGTGTTTCATCAGAGGGACGCTTATGAACATCCTAGGTATTTCAAGGAAAACCTTTTCAACAAGTTACACAAGCATGTAGGGATTGAGTTTTCAGTATTGCATAGTAATCAATCAAGGATGGGTTGAATAAGGTATAACAAATGAATTTCTTACAACCAAAGTTAATTCTCGATTGCTAAATCTAAGATGTTTCCTTGGATACAAAAAACTGTTTCTTTGGTAAGAGTTGGACTTGCAACAAGGTTCTTTCCATGGTTTGAAGTTGTAGACAGTTGTTAGCTCAAGTAAATTCTATGAAAAAAGTTACTACCAAAGATAACTCCAAAATACTAAGAATGGATAATGTGTACAAAGAGGCAACTATATAAAAGAAGATCTAAACGTTTGAATCTCATGATAGATAAATTCTTCGAAAGAACTTAACACTTTCCATACAAAGGAATTAGCTAAGAAAAAGAAATTTGTAAGCGTGTGAAAAGTTCTCCTTGAAAATTAAAGAAGAATGAATGAGTCCAAAGCCAATAGTTTATTAGGTTGACACGTTAAGTTTTTTAGTCTGTGAACTCAAGTGATGTGTTCTTGAGATCATAAGATAAGAAATAAAAATTCAAAATCTTCATAGGTTCCAAACTCAAATGTAAATAAGTTATAGGAAATATTCAAGCCTTTAGGTTCGCGAACTCAAATGCTCAAAAGTCACAAGAGAACTTTATTGTACTAGCTAGGTTCGTGAACTCACCCTTTTGGACTTACAAACTCAAACAACGTTAAATCTCAGGAGAAAAATTCTTCACTAGGTTTGCGAACTAAACCATTTAGGTTCATGAATTCAAATGTCAGAAAGGTCTCAAAAGGAAATCTTTACAATAGGTTCGCGAAGTTACCTATTTAGGTTTGCGAATACACCTATTTAGGTTTGAAAACACAATTGACTTATTGATTTTTTTTTAATTTTTATTTTTGAGCTGTACAAGTTATAGATTCACAAGCTCAAAATTTTAAGTTCGTGAACTCAACTGAGTGAATAACATCAGAAGGAAACTACCAAACAAAACCTTACAAACTCCATAATGAATTTGTAAGTCTTGAGGTTTTCCTTAAAACACTTGTGATTTCTCTTCAATCTTAGTTTCGATTTCTCGAAAATAAAGAGCTTGGGAAGTTGAAGTATCACTAGACTTAACAAAATATAATAAGTGATATGGTATTCTTTGAAATATGACAATTTACTATAGTCCTCAAACTGATAAAGACCAATCTTCATTACTTACTTGATGGAGTTTCTTCAAATTGATGCCTTCTTGTGATCTTTAATTTTTCATTCTTCTTGAGTTAATTAAAAAATCTTAAGACTATGTTACCTAAACCCAAACTGAAGCTTACTTTAATAGGTAAAACTAAGAAATAGTTTTGATATATAAACTTGACAACATACCTGACATACCAAGGTATATAAGTTCAACTGAGTATTCACTCTAACACACCTGCTTCCTAAACGAGATTATATATATTTGTTAATATTTATATTTGAGTCAAAGAATTTGGTTATCATTCTATCACATATTATTAGATGTGTTTAGTTTCATTCGTATACAAAAAAAAAAGGTAATGTGTACCCGTATTACAAATTGTAAATTCATCTTTACACATTATAAAATATTTTAATTAGGATTTAACCACGTTTTTATAAACCTAAAGCTATTTCAAATTTAGGATTGAAAAAACTAATTTAGTTATAAATATATACAAATTGCGCCATTTTTTACTGGTTGAAAAAAGTATATATGTGCGAAATTTATAAAATCAGGTTCATTTTCGCTAATATCGATGGTTTGAATGACTTTGATAACTATATTAACTTTGATAAATTTACGTTCCAGCTAGAGTTGTTTTAATATGGACATATCATGTGTTTTGTTTCTTTTTGCTACTAGATTGCGCTAAGAATGTTAAACGCCATTGGAATCCGGGCTTACTTGGAGTATGTAGTATGTTCAATGTTGATGGTGTAATTTTGTGCGAATAACTATTATCGATCATCTTAGCTTAAAATAATGAGTGCATGAAATGTTATCTATTTTTGTATATTTTCAATATTTTTTGATAGGAAACTGATAAAAATGATAAAGGGAATGTACACGTGATTAGGGATCTCAATTCAATCCTGGAAAATTGTAGTTCTCAATTACACATTAAGAGTTTGAGTAAGAAACTTTAAAAAACCACTGTTTGAATTACCATTTGAATGTATTATTAAAATGATTCACTGATTTTATGAATGTAGAAAATGTAGTATTACCCAAATTTTCTCAGGACGATTTGTGAGTATCTTTTTTCTATGTTAACTTAACTCGATTCGGTAGAACTTATATCCCGATATTCTTGTTTATTATTCTCACGAATCCCTAGGTTAATTGTAGAAAAATTTATTCGTCACGTTGATTTTGGAACACCTAATTCCAAGGTAATTTCTAATAATTAGTTGGTTCTTTGATATTTTTTTTATTGAATCTATCAAAAGTTATTTACTTCTTTTTATTTTTTGGTTGCTTTTATACCTCAAATAGTTGTTAAATTTGTCGATGCGAGCTTATAAGAGACTACACTGTTTGATATTCATTTTCTTGCATTTGAATATTTGCACATGAATAGTTTTTTTTTTTTGGCATATAAAATCTCTTTATAACATATGAATACATTTACTGTTTACATTACTACTAATTAACTTATTGTCAAGTATGTGTTAAAAAAACAATGTATCACAATATGAACTTTCATTTTTCTTATGATTACATATACTCTTTCTAGTAGAATTTGATTCTGCCATTGGTCTCTCACTTCTTTTCTGAAAAATTATTTTTGGGGTTTTGAGAAATCGCTCTAGGCATAGAACTGGAGGGAAATATGAAATGTTATATGATTTTTATAGGGCAACATTTTTTTATAAAAATGGAGTCAGATGTCTGGCCCCATTACTACATTTGTATTGAAAGTTGTAGTAATGGTCTCTTTTATCATTCTAGGTAGACCCTATCGTTTCCAGTCTCTCTTGTCTAAGTGCGTAATAATTTGGTTCTAGAAATCCATGGTTTTGCATAATCATCCTTATGTAATATTTTTTATGAAAAGTTGAAGCACTTACTTTAGATACGTAAGATTGACATGTTATATTTAAGAACAAGCTTTTTGTAGGTAAAGGAGTTATGAAAGTACTTGCTGATTCATTTAATCTTGCAGTAGAGATCACTTTCTTCAAGGAATTCAACAACCACTAAACCACCATTAGCATCAAAGTTTCTCAAGAAGGATCCAAGCAATTACCTTAGATACGTAAGATTGACATGTTATATGACTTCAATCCCGATTTATCCCCAACAACAACAGAGAATCCAGCAACTAAGATACCAGAAATAAAATTCTCAAAGGCCCCGACAAAAGCCACTATACACTTTTAACACCTTATAGGAAATAGATAAATGAATTTTTTTTGTGAGGGACGTTTTCTAAAAATCCGTCTTGATTTGTATAAATTTCGAAGTTTATTCACACTTATAAATAACTTTTTGCAACACTTTTATTGACGTATATCACTTCTAAGGCCAGATCTCCTAGATCGTGAAATGATAGACGCATTTATTGTCTAATTTGTCCTCAATGTTTCGTATTGTTAGTACTCATTTTCGCCCTTATTATGGTGTTTTGTGTGTTTGTAGGTATTTTTTGGAAATAAATATTGTTGGAAAATTCGGCTCGAAAAGTTGCTCGGAGCACCCCCGAAGGACATTTGCTATACGGACCCCCACTTTTGCTATGTGTCACCCACGGCTATGTGTATCCCATTTGTCCACAACACCCATTTGATATTCGGCACACATGACATTGGATAAGGGCCAACCATCTTCTTCATTTCAAAAGTTATGTTTTGGCGGGAAATTTTTGGTTTCAATGTCAGAACTAGGGTTGCGAATTTGAGCTTGTTTCAGTGAAGCTAAAGAGCTGGAACAGTTTGGGTATCTTCCTTTGATCCTAACAGGATTGTTTTGGGTCTTTGGTTAGATGGATTTTGGCTAGAACTCGAGTTAGAAGAAATCAGGGAGTTACGGGTTTTGCATGAGAAAACCCGAGAATTGCTGTTTTTGATCTTGGAGACTTATGGAGTGATTCAATCACTCAAATGGATTGATATGGGCCTGTTATATCTAAACAGGACTGGTAAGTCCATCAGAACCGGTGAAACTGGGCTGTGGATAGAAGAAAACAGGGAGGTTTGTTTGGCCGAGAATACATTCACGAGAAATAACGTGAAGATAATGTTCTTGCATGAGTTTTACTTCACTAGGGACTCATTCTAAGCGTGTTTGGAGCATGACTGAGATTAACAAGGAAGGTCGGACAGCTGCAGATGCATGATTGTGAAAGAAAGGAAAGAAAATATCTCCAAAATATTTTCTTTTACTGCCGAATATTGGAAGGATTTTCCGGAGTAATGAGCGAAGATTCTTGTCCCTGTTAAGTATAAATAGCCTATTAGGGTATCACTGAAGGGTTAGAGAGAGAATTGGGAGGATTTAGAACATCTCAGAGGCGAGAAATTGAAAGTTGCAGAGAGTCACCATTTCTGCTGCTGCATAGCTGAAGAACACGAAGAACATACCAGCAAAGACAGTCGTTTTTCTACAGTGATAACGACTCACAACCGAGGGTTGTACATCAGAGGCAGACTTATTTGCTACAATATCAGTGGCACATACTGTGTGTCGTTCTGGTTTGTAACACATATAACTGTTACAAACCCGGTTTTCATTATATTTCTCCCTTTTCATCATTTGTAAACCATTTTTGAGCAATAATAATGAATTTCGAGCGTGTTTCCAACATGATGATGTGTTAATTCTCTCACAACCAAGGCAATGAGGAATCTATTTACGCATGAATAATTTGGTAACTAATATATTTTCTCTAATATTTAATTATAATTCACTAAATCACTGCTTTTGCAGAGTTTTTAATTGTTTGCATAATTTTATTCATTAGTTGTGATTCAATTAGATAGGTTATGCTTTGATTAGATAATCTATGCTTAGGGGATACAATTAATTTTTGAGAATTTGCCTGATTATTTGTGAGTTAAGAAAATAAGGGACTTAAAGATAATTAGAGTTTTGGGTTATTTACCATCATTCATTCATGTGTAATAGTGAATCAGTGTCTTGGTTATTTTCTCATATCTTGAAATCAAATTTTGAAGTTAAGTTTTCTTTATTTTAAGTTTTATTAAGTCTAAAATCTTTTGCTTTCACAAGCCTCAACGAACCTATTACTACAACTCAATTGAGAAACACATCAATTTTTGGCGCCGCCGACGCGGACTTGTCTTTAGGCTAGAGTTTTTAGATTTTTTTTTCTTTTTTAGGTTTTTATTTGTTTTTTATTTTATTTTATTTTTGTTCTTCTTTACGTTTTTTGGTTTTTGTCTTTTCCTTACAGAATTTGGAATTTGGAGTGAAAGAAAATTTTGCCAAAGCTTTTGGTGAATACTTAAAGACTTGGAGTAAAAGGAAAAGCGAAAGGAGAAGAATTTTTTTTTTTTTTTTTATTAAAAAAAGAGAGAAAAAAAAGAGAGACATTTTTATTTTTTTAGACTTTCCTTTTCTTTTGCACTTTATTTTTTGACTTTGGACTTTAAACTTTGGGACATTATTTTTAAACCCTACGGAAGGGTAGTTTAAATATTAAACTGTTTGCAGAGAAAGACGGTGATTATGATATCACCTCGGCCCCTCGGGTTCTTACATGACATAGGAGTCGTGGCCCGAGTCGACTACAACGGTTCATCCCCCGTCTGGAACGGGAGGTAAGTTTGTCGAAACACTCGCGAATCCCCTGTCAGCGAGTTACTGTCTTCCTTCGTGTGAATATATGTCGAGGAACTGAAAACAGATGCTTTAATTTCCTAGTAAAGGGCAAGGACTGGCCATACAAGATAAGGGTTAGGATTTCATCACCGTTCTCTTCTTTCCCGCCTTAGGAAAACGATACCAAACGCAAAACTAAGCTTAAAATACTGAATAGAACGAGATCTATAGGGTAACGAGCTTAATAGGAAAGTCGTTCGAAAAATATTGGTTACTCTTTTAAGCATACTTCGAAGTTCATAATGGTTTCTGTGAGTTGAATGCGTGACTGCGCCGCCTTGTAATGCGGTGAGGCCTTGGGTATCAAAGCTCCACGCAGCTTCCCTCGTCTCTATTCAACTTACTTTGACTCAGATTGATTCCAGAGGGGTTTGCTTAAATTTTAACGAATTCCCTTTCGAAGGATTAGAAGGTGGTATAGAAACAATCTAAGTGGAGCCATCATGCTTTTTGTTTGTTAGAAATCAGTAGGTTTGTTGTGGTGAAGTCAGCCTCGTTTGTGTTTGCATAGAACTTCCCTTCCTTTTAGGACTTTTCTTTTTCTTTTGTTTTTCTAGTGTATGCCCGAGTTATTAGAGAGCGGGCTTGGAAAAGAAACACTCTAGGTCGTTTGATTAGTGATAAACCTAGTAGTTTTTCTTGTGAAGGAGGGGAGCTCGAAGACTCTTCTTTTGAGAGCCCCGTTTTTGGAAACTTCAGTTTTGAAAATCTGTCTCTTCGTGAGGAAGGTACCCCTAGTACTTCAGCTGTGCCAGCGATGGCAACTTTGAAAGACTACATGTTCCCAACTAGGACCAACCGAGCTTCGTGCATTAAATTGCCAGCCAATACGGCTAATTTCTAGATAAAACCTATTATTCTTCAGATGATCCCTATATTCTTAGGAAAAGATGATGAGAACCCTTATTTTCATATTAGGGACTTTGAGGAAATCTGTGGGACAGTTAGAATAAAAGACCTCACTGATGAAGTTTTGAAACTTAAGATGTTTCCCTTTTCCTTGAGAGTGAAAGCCAAGACCTGGATGAACAACCTACCACCTGAGTCCATTGAAACATGGCAGGAACTTGTTGCTGCTTTCTATATGAAATTCTACCCTAAGCATAAAACTGCAGCTGTTAGGCAGAAAATTAGTGCTAGTGTGCAACAAGAGGGAGAGTCTCTTTATAGGTTTTTAGGGAGATTCAATGATCTCCTATCTCAGTGTCCTCACCATGGATTTGATAAGATGAAACTTGTAGAGATTATTTATAATGGTTTAGACTATTCGACCAAAGCCATGGTCGAGTCTATGTGCGCTGGTGAGTTCACCAGTAAAAATGCTGACGATGCTTTTACCTTCTTAGGAGCTATTGCTGAAAAATCCCAACAGTGGGAGTCTTGTGTTGAACCCCCTAAAAGACTCCTGGTCAATAAAAGTAGCACCAATGTAGTAGATACAAGCTTTGGGTCAGATGCCAAGTTTGCTGCTTTGTCTAGAAGGTTAGAAGATTTGGAATTAAACCAGCCTAAACATAGGTCTCTTGTTGAACCCAATAAAGCCTCTCAAGTCTCTAGTTGTGGAATAGAGACCGATAACTCATTTTGGGAAGGTCAGGTTAGTGAAGAGAAAGCCCATGCTGTCTATAACAATGCTAGGTTTGAGAACTGTCAGAAGTTTGACCCATACTCAGAGACCTACAATCCTGGTTGGAGAAACCATCCTAATTTTTCTTGGTCTAAGGGCCAGAATCAAGGTCAGTCTAGTAATTCTCATCCTACCCCAGGTTTTGGTTATGCGAAGAACTCTTCAGGTCAAGCCCAGTTCCAGAACCCTTCTGAGAATAGAATGACTAGCTTAGAGGAATCTCTTAGTATATTAAAAAAGAGCTAGGATATGCTATCACAAAGCCAGGAAATGTTAATAAAGAGCCAGGTTAATTTTCAAGAGGAAACCAAGCAGAATTTTAAGAATAATTCCCAGTCTCTTGCTAAATTAGAACTTCAATTTGGCCAAATAACAAAGTTTCTCACTGAGAGAGAAGATAGAAGGTTCCCTAGTCATACTGATCCTAATCCAAAAGGAGAGAAATCGTACAATCATGTGAATTCTGTTACAACCCTTAGGAGTGCGAAGAAAGTTGACAATAAGGTCACCATGCCTGAAAGTGAACATGCTGTAGTTCACCCTTCTAAGCCAGAAAATGAGGAGACTGATAGAGTCTCTAAAGAGACCAATGAGGGTCCTGTTGAGCCCGACTTTGTTCCCAGAGCCTCGTTCCCCCAACTGCTAGTTCCAACTAAAAGGGAGTCCAACTTTAATGATATATTGGAGGTTTTTAAGGAGGTAGCTATCAACCTACCATTATTTGATGCGATTAAGCATATTCCCGCTTATGCCAAGTTTCTTAAGGACTTGTGTACACGAAAGCGTAAGCTTAGTGTCCAAAAGAGAGCCTTCCTAGCTAGTCACGTGAGTTCCATTATTCAGAATACCACTACTCCTAAGTATAAAGACCCAGGGTCCCCTACCATTTCTTGCACAATAGGTAAATACCGTGTTGAGAAAGCTTTGCTTGACTTAGGATCCAGTGTGAATTTACTTCCATACCATGTGTACCTCAAGCTAGGACTTGGTAATATGAAACCTACCCAGATGACACTTAAGTTAGCTGATAGGTCCGTTAAAATTCCTCGTGGTGTGATCGAGGATGTTCTTATTGAGGTCGACAAGTTTATTTATCCACTGGATTTTGTTATCCTAGATACCCAACCTGTCCCTGACCTAGAGAACCAGATACCAGTGATTTTAGGTCGCCTATTTTTAGAAACATCAAATGCGATCATTGGTAGGCTTTTAAGAGTGTATAAAATAAGAGCAAAGACAACCTACTTGTTAAACCGCAAGTGCACGGTGTTGGTTGTAGTTTGTGCAAGAACGGGTCGAATCCACAGGGACTTGTGTGTATAGTTGATAATTTTATTGCTTACTAATGCTAATCCTAAGCTAAGGAAGTGAAGCAAAACAGTGGCAAAGAAACAAAGAGTAACTAGGTGACAGTGAGCATTGTGGCACAAAGGCAGTTAGCCTAAGGCAAGGAAGTCAAGGCAACCAACTAAAATCAAGAAACAGTAAAGGAAAGATGGAAGTTTGGGTGAAGACTAGGGATTAGATTCCACCATTTCACCTAGACTAAGTTGTCCTAGTTCCACCTAAATCTTGTCCCTTGCATAGTTATCAGTGAGCTTCTTGGCTCAACTGACTAACTAGATGGCAGTGGAGGTTCTATGCATGCTTCTCATCTAAGGGTTGGTTAAGGGGCTTTATTCAGGGTCATTAGGTTAGCCATCTCCCTAACACTATTAACTGCCTTCTCACAGGGCAGTTAATCTATTGGTCAACTACCTAAGTGAATGAACAATCTCAAAGGGTTCTCTAATCTCAACTAAAGTATTCACCCTAAGTACTAATTGTCTAAATTAAAGTACAACTAGTCATAGAGTTTACATCAAACAATTAGGCATGAGTTGCAGCATGATTACATAGTGATAATCTAACTACAATGCAGACTTGATATGCACTGTGAGAGCAAGATGTTAACATGCTTTTATTAAAGCTACCCTAAACATTTCAAGCACAACATGAATTAGGTACAACTGGAAACAACTTAACAATGGTTCAAAGGCTTCCTCATCACCCTAGCAACTGAATTTAGAACATCATGAAACTAGAATTGAACTAAAACAACATATGCAATTGAAATTAAAACACAACATGGTAAACATGAAACATATGAGAAACTGGCTAGTCCAGTTCTCTACAAGAGTGAAGCTGGCTAACCCAGCATGGTTACAACACACACCCACACCTTCTATTTATACCCAGAAATCAAAATTAGGGTTTACAATGTTTTCCCCCAAATTCTCAAAATTAGGGTTAGATATTTTACCTAATTTGATGTGACAAATCACTCAAAACGGTCGACCCATTTCTTCTCTGCCTCTTCTGGTCCTTCTATGCCTTCAATTGACGCCCCTGCTGCTCTAATTGTTCCCTAGTTCGAGTTATTTTACTCACCCCAAAACCTAGGGTTTCAGTGGTTGTGAGATGGGGAAAATAACTAGGCTAGGGAGATGGGTTTGAGGTAGGGTAGGTGATGGTGGTTGAGACAGCGTCTCTGTGATGGTCGGGGAAGATGGAGACGGCGGAGCAGACATGGCAGTGTCTGCCATGGTCGGGGGAAGAGGAGAAATTTGGGGGAAGTGTATTTGGGGAAGAAGTGAGTGGGTGTTTGTTTTGGGTCGATGGGTTTGATGCTTAGGTGTTGAGCGGGCGCATCCATTTTGATGATTTGCGAAGCTCAGCGATAGGATGATGAGATGATGAAATGAATCGGACGGCAAGATAGAAGAAGGCTCTGAGCGACCGTTGGATTAAGTGATACAACGAAGCTGACGGCTGCAGATGGAGTTAGGTGCTGTAGTGTTAGACAGGAGTTTCAGACTTTGATGTACGGCGATGCTGCGACCGTAGGATGCTGAGATGATCCAATCTGAAGGCTAGAAAGGGAAACGGGTATGGATATAGGAAATGGATTTGGGTGAGGGTTTTGGGCCTTGGGTATGCCAAGCCCATATCTTCTTTAAGAACAATTCTTCCTCTTCAAGCCCACTTCTCGTTGATCCGGCTCTTGCAAACATCATTCTTCGCTTCCTCCTAGCGGGAGTCTTTGCCGTTCCTTTGCTCTTTTCGCTCCATGAGTTAACCAGGCTTTATTTAGTACCTAAAAATGCAAAATTAATTAAGAAAAGTATTTATTCTTGAAAACAACGAAAACACAGAATATGGGATAAAATGTAGAATTAATGCACAAAAGATGAGTTAAATGCCAAGAAAAATATATAGAAATATGCACTTTTTAGCACTCATCAAATACCCCCAAACCTGAATTTTACTTGTCCTCAAGTAAAACAAAACTAAGGAAATCCTACCTATACCACTGTCGCTGGTCTCTCGAATGCATTTAGCGTATGCACTAAGCCTTTTAAACCACTAAGTGTCCCTAGTGGACGAGTGAAGTCTCGTGAAGGTTTGCTTAGAACGTACCTACAAAGTTCTAGGTCAAAATATAAGCTCAGATTCCATCAAATGTGACATGTGCAAGTCAGTTTAAGCTCACAGCAAAATGGAGATGTCAATCTAGCTATCTAAGGCACAATCCTAGCACTCATAACAAATAAAGACATGTTATAAGAGTGTAAAGTGTATCTACACATGTGTAAAGAAAGATCGGATGTTATGACTACTAATCACCAAGAGATAGTTTCTCAGGCTAAGAACCAAGGTCGAAATCTAGCTAGCTGTCCGGACTTTACGAGAATTGTGAATGAGTAGGAGGTATTTCACAATTACTCGCGTTGTACATCAATGGCATACACCCTTCCTTGCTTATTACAATGAAACAACAAAATGACTCTTTACATGACTCTTATTTACATTGACTACTCTCTTTTATTTTTGGAACAAGAGAGGATGGAATTGATAAATACTTGATTTTTTTGTATTTTTCTGATATTTTTTCTGAATATATACATCGTTTTTTTTTTTTTTTTTTTTGGAACAAGGAAACACTTTTGATACATAAGGAAAAAGAAACAAAAAATTACATGACACTTTGCAAGAGGTAGCCCTTTTTGATGCACCCAGTTAAATTCGATGGTTGTTTTTCTTAATGTAACCTCCACCTTCTATCCCAACCAACCAAAGAACAAGCTAGTCAAGTTTCGTTCAGTATTCTAAAGTGATTGGAAATCGTAACTTCCTATCAAACACCTTGAAGATCGAGGCCATACATGTATTGGTAGATCGTGCGCGTGCAAATTTCTTATCACTATGTGAATTGTGCTAGAATCAGGGTGCCTAAATATCTAGACTAAGACTCCTAATAATTACATATTTGCACAAGAGTCAACATTTCAAGGTAAATGAGCTCCATTTTTTATGTTTTTTTTTTCTTTCAATTTTTCATTTTTTTTATTTTGATTTTTTTCATTTTTTTGGAATTTTTCAATTTTTTCAAAAAGATGGAGTTTTGTTTTCAATTATGGCATATTATCGTGGTATCTACTCTATACCCCCAAACCTAAACTAAACATTGTCCTCAATGTTTCAAAATATGAACAAAATTATAATACAACATATGAAGAGGATCATGTTGAGTAGAGAAAAAGGAAAGAGAATACCCGATTTCGGCGAAAGCAATATTAGAACTCCGTTATTCAAGGAAAGAATCCAACATATGTCAGCCGAGATCATATTGGATTAGCAAAATATATACAAAAGGAACAAAAGGGTTTTAAGAAATTTTATCTACTGGATTATATACAAAAATTCACCATACACTAACAATCTAAAGAGTTGAGGATCAACCCAAAAGACAAAGTGTAGAGGTTTCAACAGCTTCACACAATAATAATATGATAGGCATGCAAGTGAAGCTGTGAAACAAAATGAGCTACCCCCAAACCTGGATTTTTCAACAGATAAAATTTTGAAAACAAAATCTCGCAGTTTTGGGGGTTCATCATGCACAAGGTCTAGCTCGAAATGAACTGTGCTAGGGACGGGCAAACATGCTAATTCCAACTGTGGTTCCTCAGATGTATTATACTTAGAAGCAAAATAGTCCAAGAGGACTTGGGAAGCACACAGTTCCAAACCTAGGTTGGGGACTCTCAGAAAAGTCGGTTTGACAATATCGGTACAAACCAAATCTAGGTTGGATGGAAGGCCTTCAGATTGTGACTCATGTAGGAAGATAGGCACATCATTATTAATCACAGTAAAAAATGATCATGGGAAAGAAGCAAACATCAGTGGCAAAAGGATGCAAATTTACAATGGCAAAAGCAAACAGTACAAAGTATTATGAGAAGGTGACAGAACAATGAAACTAAACAAAGAACAATGGAACCAAGGCCTAAGCCAAGGGCAGGGGTGTGAAGAAGTAACAAAACAGTTAAGTTGCAAGTGACTGTGAAAACAGAATGTGGGTTAAGCTAAGGCTTTGAATCCACCCTTGTGTCCTAGCCAAACAATGTGATCCTAGGTTGAGTTGAAAATCCTATGCATACATCTAGAATGGGAGGAAAACTAATTTGCTCACTAGTTTGCCCCTAGCATTGACTGTCTTTTGACAGAACAATCAATCACAGGCACTATGAGCATCAATCTCTTCCCATTGCTCAATCAAAACAATGCATTAAGGCTCTAACCTAGCATTCCACTATCAGACAGTGCACTGAGGTTTCATCTAAACCTTAACACAATGAATTAGAACATAATGCAACTACTACTGAATTTAAACATAAACTTGAAATAAACTGAACTGAAATTGAAATTTGAATATAAACAGGACATGGAAAATAGCATTGAACTTGGAACAAAACAGGACAATTGAGGTCCTGGCTAGTCCAGACCTCTAGAGAGTGAAGCTGGCTAATCCAGACATGATTCTAACATTCACCCTTCATCTCTATTTATACCCAAAACATTCAATTAGGGTTTACAAGCATTTTCCCCAAATTTGATAAAATTAGGGTTCTTGGGAAATTGGGGAAAACTCACCATACCCTCTGAATTGTTGTCCCCTCTGCAAATTGACGCCAACCCATGCTTGTACTTCTCCTCCTCTGCTAATCCTCTACTCGAATTTCTCCCAAATTTTGTCTTCTCTTCACTGTGGTGAAACCCTGGTTATGTTTGTCTTCTTGGTAGCATCAAAAATCAATGCTAAGAACAAGACAGACACGACTAGGGAAGAGGTAGGTGATGGTGGTGGTGTCCTTGTGGTCGTGGTGGAGATGGAGACGGCGGAGCAGACATGGCAGTGTCTGCCATGGTCGGGGGAAGAGGAGAAATTTGGGGGAAGTGTATTTGGGGAAGAAGAGAGTGGGTGTTTGTTTTGGGTCGATGGGTTTGATGTTTAGGTGTTGGTCAGGTGCAGCGGAGTTTGATGAACAACGAGTGGAAGGCGTTGGATCATCAACTTCAGATTGAATCTAACGGCAAGATAGAAGAAGGCTCTGAGCGACCGTTGGATTAAGTGATACAACGAAGCTGACGGCTCCAGATGGAGTTAGGTACTATGGTGTTTGACCGGAGCTTTGGATTTTGATGCACAATGATGAGGCGACCGTTGGATGACAAGATGGATCCAATCTGACGGCTCTCATGGAAATGGGTATGGATAATGGAAATGGATTTGGGTAAGGGTTTTGGGCCTTGGGTATGCCAAGCCCATATATTCTTTAAGAACAATTCTTCTTCTTCAAGCCCACTTCTAGTTGATCCGGCTCTTGCAAACATCATTCTTCGCTTCCTCCTAGCGAGAGTCTTTGCCGTTTCTTTGCTTTTTTTGCTCCCTGAGTTAACCAGGCTTTATTTAGTACCTAAAAATGCAAAATTAATTAAGAAAAGTATTTATTCTTGAAAACAACGAAAACACAGAATATGGGATAAAATGTAGAATTAATGCACAAAAGATGAGTTAAATGCCAAGAAAAATATATAGAAATATGCACTTTTTAGCACTCATCAAATACCCCCAAACCTGAATTTTACTTGTCCTCAAGTAAAACAAAACTAAGGAAATCCTACCTATACCACTGTCGCTGGTCTCTCGAATGCATTTAGCGTATGCACTAAGCCTTTTAAACCACTAAGTGTCCCTAGTGGACGAGTGAAGTCTCGTGAAGGTTTGCTTAGAACGTACCTACAAAGTTCTAGGACAAAATATAAGCTCATATTCCATCAAATGTGACATGTGCAAGACAGTTTAAGCTCACAGCAAAATGGAGATGTCAATCTAGCTATCTAAGGCACAATCCTAGCACTGATAACAAATAAAGACATGTGATAAGAGTGTAAAGTGTATCTACACATGTGTAAAGAAAGATCGGATGTTATGACTACTAATCACCAAGAGATAGTTTCTCAGGCTAAGAACCAATGTCGAAATCTAGCTAGCTGTCCGGACTTTACGAGAATTGTGAATGAGTTGGAGGTATTTCACAATTACTCGCGTTGTACATCAATGGCATACACCCTTCCTTGCTTACAACACAAAAACACAAAATATGACTCTTTACATGACTCTTATTTACATTGACTACTCTCTTTTATTTTTGGAACAAGAGAGGATGAAATTGATAATACTTGATTTTTATTTATTTATTTATTTTTGAAATTTTTGAAATTTTTTTGAAATTTTTCTGAATATACACATCGATTTTTTTTTTTTTTGATAAGGAAACACTTTTGATACATATACAAAAGGAAACAAAAAATTACATGACACTTTGCAAGAGGTAGCCCTTTTTGATGCACCCAGTTAAATTCGATGGTTGTCTTTCTTAATGTAACCTCCACCTTCTATCCCAACCAACCAAAGAACAAGCTAGTCAAGTTTCGTTCAGTATTCTAAAGTGATTGGCAATCGTGACTTCCTATCAAACACCTTGAAGATCGAGGCTATACATGTATTGGTAGATCGTGCGCGTGCAAATTTCTTATCACTATGTGAATTGTGCTAGAATCAGGGTGCCTAAATATCTAGACTAAGACTCCTAATAATTACATATTTGCACAAGAGTCAACATTTCAAGGTAAATGAGCTCCATTTTTATGTTTTTTTTCAATTTTTCAATTTTTTATTTTCATTTTTCATTTTTTCAAAAAGAAGGAGTTCTTGTTTTCAATTATGGCATATTATCAAAGTATCTACTTTTCACCCCCAAACCTAAACTAAACATCGTCCTCAATGTTTCAAAATATGAACAAAATTATAATACAACATATGAAGAGGATCATGTTGAGTAGAGAAAAAGGAAAGAGAATACCCGATTTCGGCGAAAGCAATATTAGAACTCCGTTATTCAAGGAAAGAATCCAACATATGTCAGCCGAGATCATATTGGATTAGCAAAATATATACAAAGGGAACAAAAGGGTTTTAAGAAATTTTATCTACTCGATTATATACAAAAAATTCACCATACACTAACAATCTAAAGAGTTGAGGATCAACCCAAAAGACAAAGTGTAGAGGTTTCAACAGCTTCACACAATAATAATATGATAGGCATGCAAGTGAAGCTGTGAAACAAAATGAGCTACCACCAAACCTGGATTTTTCAACGGATAAAATTTTGGAAACAAAATCTCGCAGTTTTGGGGGTTCATCATGTACAAGGTCTAACTCGAAATGAACTTTGCTAGGGACGGGTACACATGCTAATTCCAACTGTGGTTCCTCAAATGTATTATACTTAGAAGCAAAATAGTCCAAAAGGACTTGGGAAGCACACAGTTCCAAACCTAGATTAGGGACTCTCAGAAAAATCGGTTTGACAATATGGGTACAAACCAAATCTAGGTTGGCTGGAAGGCCATCAGATTGTGACTTATATAGAACGATAGGCACATCATTATTAATCACATCAACATCTCCTAAGTCTTCTAAAAGTGTCACAACATGCTCACAATCAGCAAACAAATTGGCAAGATCACAATCAGAGTCATCAACATCATCAACAGATTCATTCTCATGCATCGGCCAATCAGGAGAAATATCACAATGTGACCTAGGTAGAGAATCAGACACATCAAATATATTTTCATGCATATTAGCATTAGTGTCTACAGAAGATTCAACTATTCCTATGTCATGCTCATTTTCACAGAATAATTGTACGAATCCCATGTCAATATCAAAATCATATGAATTACAATGAGTATTAGAAAAAATAACATTCATGAAGGTCGAGGGCGAGAAGCCATATGTTTTTGAACCAACAGGTTCCACAATATTTTCATGTTCTTCTAACATATCATCATAATCATCATAATCATCATCATGGTAGCATGCATTGGTCCTCATTAACAGTGGTGGTGTCATTAGTCGATTCATGTTCCTCTAAATTAGGTTCATATTCAACATCATTTACAAGAATGGGACTAGACACTTCATTAGGGACAACATACATTTCCTCATGAATTTCCTCCTTTTGTAGGTGAAGCAAAATCTGATCTAAATATGCCTGAATTCGTGATGTAGATCTATCAAAGTTTTGCTTACTGAGTCTGAAAGCTTCTGTGGTGGAGTCTAAATTCATGGGAGTACAAAATTCTTCATGTTCAAATTGTGGTGAATGGTACATGTGTGCATGGTCATTAGGGTTTACAAAATATTGATCGCAACCCTCAAAGGATTGATTATGGTCCCAATGGCTACCATTCTCACAATTTATGGGCATTTCATACCTTGGATTTTCTCTAGATTGCCTAAAATTATGCAAAATATGACAATTCTCAACAGGGTGGTCTAAACTACCACATGCGGGACATGCATAGATTTCAGGTTGCCTAAGAAAATTAGATGTGACAGATTCTTCATGTGATTGCATTTTTAAAGCTGTGATTCGAGCTTCTAATTGATCGATCAGTGATGATTGTGTGAGTGAGGCACTAGCAAAATGTTCATTTTCACGTTGTGATGAATGATGCATGTGTGAATAGTCATTAGGGTTCATGTATTGAGGCTCGGGACTTTGAAAATGTCCATAATAATTCCTATAACTATTGACATCATGGTCTATGGGAGGTTCATAACGTGGAGTATGTCCATACGCAAGTTCTCTAAGGGATTTTTTGTATTCCCCAACTGTAGACCAAGATCTAGACATGATTGGCTCAAAAGCTAAGTAACTATGTTACAAATCCCAAAATTTGGTTTTTAATGGGTTTGGATTTTTGGGAAAAATTTGGTTTTTATGGGTAACATTTGGTTTTGTCGGGTTTTGGAAAAAGAAATTTGGTTTTTAATGGGTTTTAAAAAATTTGGACCTAATGGGAAAAGAAAACACTTTGGTTTATTGGGTTTTGAAAACTTTGGTTTTAGACTTTGAAGACAAAGCCCATTTGGGAGCTTTTGGTTTTGATGGGAGCAAATTTGGTTTTAAAGAGGTAGAAAGTTTGGTTTTTAATTGGGAGCAAAAATTTTGGTTTTAGTGTTGGGAGCAAGCCCACATTGGTTGGAGAAATTGCTTTGCCAAGGGAAGGTGAACTAAGCCCACAATGTGTATGCAAACTGAAGCCCAATGTAGCTTTTGAAATAGCCTAACTGTTGCTTGTTTGGTCTGAGGCCCAGTTGGGCTTTTAAAAGTTCAGTTTTTCTAATTTAAAACTACAGGCCCAAATCAATCTAACACCACAAGCCCACAAGCAATTAAACAAACAAGCCCACAAGAAATTAATTACAAACCCAACAGAAAAATGGAAAAAATTATTACAAGCCCACAAATAAAAAATGGAAGCCCACAGGTTGGGTTCTCTTAATGGGTTTAGGCTTACTTGCCTAAGCACAGCCCAGCTGTTCAGTTTGGTTGCAAAAGCCCAGTTGGGCTTTGGTTCATCCTAAGTTTTGGCTTCAACACTCAAGGCCCAGTTGGGCTTGGTTCAAATCAGTTCACTTCACAAGCCCAGTTGGGCTTTATCTTACACCAGCTGCAGCAGCTTCAGCAGGGCCTCAGCAGCAGCAGCAGGGAGCAGCAACAGCAGCAGTCTTGGCAGCAGCAGAGGCTGGCAGCAGCAACAGGAAGCAGCAGCAGCAACACAGGCTCAGCACCAGCAGCAATAGGAGCACAACAGCAGCAACAACAACAATAGCAGCAGCACCAGGCAGCACAGGTAGGCTTCAGGCAGCAGTTCTTGGCAAGCAACAGGTCAGTTGGAGAAGGCACCTGTTACTCAACAGAGTTATCAGTTAAGAGCAAGCTACAAAGAACAGGAAAATTACACTAGATGCTACACTAAATTCTCATGCAGGAATGCAATGTAGATGCAAGATGCTGATGCAGACAATGATGCAATGATGCAAATGGACTAGAATGAAATGCAAGATGGCTAAGAAATCTTCAAAACAGCACAGCCAAGTCCCCGGCAGCGGCGCCAAAAACTTGGTAGGCTTTTAAGAGTGTATAAAATAAGAGCAAAGACAGTCTACTTGTTAAACCGCAAGTGCACGGTGTCGGTTGTAGTTTGTGTAAGAACGGGTCGAATCCACAGGGACTTGTGTGTATAGTTGATAATTTTATTGCTTACTAATGCTAATCCTAAGCTAAGGCAGTGAAGCAAAACAGTGGCAAAGAAACAAAGAGTAACTAGGTGACAGTGAGCATTGTGGCACAAAGGCAGTTAGCCTAAGGCAAGGAAGTCAAGGAAACCAACTAAAATCAAGAAACAGTAAAGGAAAGATGGAAGTTTGGGTGAAGACTAGGGATTAGATTCCACCATTTCACCTAGACTAAGTTGTCCTAGTTCCACCTAAATCTTGTCCCTTGCATAGTTATCAGTGAGCTTCTTGGCTCAACTGACTAACTAGATGGCAGTGGAGGTTCTATGCCTGCTGCTCATCTAAGGGTTGGTTAAGGGGCTTTATTCAGGGTCATTAGGTTAGCCATCTCCCTAACACTATTAACTGCCTTCTCACAGGGCAGTTAATCTATTGGTCAACTACCTAAGTGAATGAACAATCTCAAAGGGTTCTCTAATCTCAACTAAAGTATTCACCCTAAGTACTAATTGTCTAAATTAAAGTACAACTAGTCATAGAGTTTACATCAAACAATTAGGCATGAGTTGCAGCATGATTACATAGTGATAATCTAACTACAATGCAGACTTGATATGCACTGTGAGAGCAAGATGTTAACATGCTTTTATTAAAGCTACCCTAAACATTTCAAGCACAACATGAATTAGGTACAACTGGAAACAACTTAACAATGGTTCAAAGGCTTCCTCATCACCCTAGCAACTGAATTTAGAACATCATGAAACTAGAATTGAACTAAAAAAACATATGCAATTGAAATTAAAACACAACAGGGTAAACATGAAACATATGAGAAACTGGCTAGTCCAGTTCTCTACAAGAGTGAAGCTGGCTAACCCAGCATGGTTACAACACACACCCACACCTTCTATTTATACCCAGAAATCAAAATTAGGGTTTACAATGTTTTCCCCCAAATTCTCAAAATTAGGGTTAGATATTTTACCTAATTTGATGTGAAAAATCACTCAAAACGGTCGACCCATTTCTTCTCTGCCTCTTCTGGTCCTTCTATGCCTTCAATTGACGCCCCTGCTGCTCTAATTGTTCCCTAGTTCGAGTTATTTTACTCACCCCAAAACCTAGGGTTTCAGTGGTTGTGAGATGGGGAAAATAACTAGGCTAGGGAGATGGGTTTGAGGTAGGGTAGGTGATGGTGGTTGAGACAGCGTCTCTGTGATGGTCGGGGAAGATGGAGATGGCGGAGCAGACATGGCAGTGTCTGCCATGGTCGGGGGAAGAGGAGAAATTTGGGGGAAGTGTATTTGGGGAAGAAGAGAGTGGGTGTTTGTTTTGGGTCGATTGGTTTGATGCTTAGGTGTTGAGCGGGCGCATCCATTTTGTTGATTTGCGAAGCTCAGCGGTAGGATGATGAGATGATGAAATGAATCGGACGGCAAGATAGAAGAAGGCTCTGAGCGACCGTTGGATTAAGTGATACAACGAAGCTGACGGCTCCAGATGGAGTTAGGTGCTGTAGTGTTAGACAAGAGTTTCAGACTTTGATGTACGGCGATGCTGCGACCGTAGGATGCTGAGATGATCCAATCTGACGGCTAGAAAGGGAAACGGGTATGGATATAGGAAATGGATTTGGGTGAGGTTTTTGGGCCTTGGGTATGCCAAGCCCATATCTTCTTTAAGAACAATTCTTCCTCTTCAAGCCCACTTCTCGTTGATCCGGCTCTTGCAAACATCATTCTTCGCTTCCTCCTAGCGGGAGTCTTTGCCGTTCCTTTGCTCTTTTCGCTCCATGAGTTAACCAGGCTTTATTTAGTACCTAAAAATGCAAAATTAATTAAGAAAAGTATTTATTATTGAAAACAACGAAAACACAGAATATGGGATAAAATGTAGAATTAATGCACAAAAGATGAGTTAAATGCAAGAAAAATATATAGAAATATGCACTTTTTAGCACTCATCAATCATTAATTGTCGAACTGGTATTATGAATTTGTCTTTTGGTAATATGACTGTTGAGTTGAACGTCTTTCATATTGGTAAGCTACCCTCTGAACCAGATGACTCGAGCATAGAAGAGGTAAACATAATAGGAAAATTAGTCGAGGAGTCATTACCAAACACTTTGTTAGAAGATCCGTTAGAGAAATTCCTAGCTCACTTTGGGATTGATTTCGATGATGATAATGTGATTAATGAGGTGAATGCTTTGTTAGATTAAACCCCTTTGTTAGACACTAGTAACAGATGGAAACCTAAGTTCGAACCACTACCAGTTTCTAAGTCTACCCTAGTTCCTTCGTTATAAGAGCCTCCTAAGTTGGACCTAAAACCATTGCCAGATACCCTGAAGTATGTGTTTTTAGGCTCGTCTGAGACTTTACCTGTGATTGTTGCTTCCGACTTGGATAGTGATCAGGAAAGTAGGCTAGTGACCGTCCTTCAAAACAACAAGGAAGCTTTAGGGTGGACCATAGCATACATTAAGGGTATAAGTCCCACTGTTTGTATGCATCGGATATATTTAGAGGAAGATATCAAACCTTCTAGGGAGATGCAACGAAGACTAAACCCTAATATGAAAGAAGTAGTTTGAACCGAGGTTCTTAAGCTGTTAGATGCAGGCATTATCTACCCCATTTCAGACAGTAAGTGGGTCAGCCCCGTTCAGGTTGTTCCCAAGAAATCCGGTATTACTGTAGTCCAGAATGATAACAATGAGTTAATCTCGACCCGAGTGACCACGGGTTGGCGTGTTTGTATTGACTATAGGAAATTGAACAAGGTCACTAGGAAGGACCACTTTCCCCTTCCCTTTATCGACCAAATGCTAGAGAGATTAGATGGATATAGTCATTACTGTTTTCTAGATGGATGCTCATGCTACAATAAGATCATTATTTCCCCAGAAGACCAAGAAAAAACTACTTTTACTTGTCCCTTTGGTACCTTTGCGTATAGACGCATGCCTTTCGGGCTATGTAACGCCCCTGCGACTTTTCGGCGTTGCATGATGAGCATATTTTCCGATATGGTATAAACGTTTTTAGAGGTCTTTATGGATGATTTTTCAGTGCTTGGTTCGTCTTTCGATGAGTGCTTGCATCATTTGTCATTAGTGTTGACTAGGTGTAAAGAAAATAATCTAGTTCTTAATTGGGAGAAATGTCATTTTTTATGGTTCGATCAGGAATTGTTTTAGGGCATATCGTATCTTCTAAGGGTATAGAGGTAGATAAAGCCAAAGTTGACCTTATCAAGACTTTACAGGTCCCAAAAACCGTAAGAGATATTAGGTCATTCTTAGGGCATGCAGGTTTTTATCATCGATTCATTAAGGATTTTATCTTGATTTCTAGACCTCTTTGCAATTTGCTTGCAAAATATGTTGAGTTTGTCTTTGATGATGCTTGTTTAGAGGTTTTTGAGAAGCTTAAGACTTTACTCACTACCGTCCCCATAGTCCAGGCACCCAACTGGAACTTACCATTTGGGATCATGTGTGATGCTTCAGATTATGCTATTGGTGTTGTGCTAGGTCAGCGAGAAAACAAATTACTTTCATGTGATTTACTATGCTAGAAAATCTCTGAATGATGACCAGTTGAACTATACCACTACCGAGAAGGAACTGTTAGCCATTGTGTTTTCCTTAGACAAGTTTAGACCCTATATCTTAGGTTCTAAGATCGTCATATATACTGATCATGCTGCTTTGAAATATCTTTTGTCTAAGAGGGATACGAAACCTAGATTGGTTAGGTGGATCCTTTTGTTGCAAGAGTTCTCTCCAGAAATTAGAGACAAAAAGGGTGCCGAAAATGTAGTATCAGACCATTTGTCTAGGCTAGTTGTTGATTCCCCTGATGATTCCCTTCCTATAAGGGATAGTTTTCCTGATGAACAACTTTTCTTTGTTACCCAAGCACCTTGGTATGCGAATATAGTGAATTATCTTGTTACTGGTCGAATGCCCCAACATTGGGGTAAACAAGATCGTTCTAGGTTTTTAGCCGAGGTTAAGCACTTCTTTTGGGATGATCCTTATTTGTTTAAGTATTGTCCAGACCAGATTATTAGGAGATGTATACCTGAGAGTGAACAGTCCAGTATTATTTCCTTTTGTCATGATCATGCTTGTGGGGGTCACTTTAGTGCTAAGAAGACTGCTGCTAAGATATTGCAGTGTGGATTCTATTGGCCTTTGTTGTTTAAAGACTCCCATAGTTACTGTGTTACTTGTGAACGTTGCCAGAAATTAGGAACCATTTCCCGTAGGAACATGATGCCTTTGAACCCGATTCTAATTGTTGAGGTCTTTGATGTGTGGGGTATTGACTTTATGGGTCTGTTTCCTAATTCTTTTGGTAACTTATACATCCTTGTCGTTGTAGACTATGTCTCTAAGTGGATTGAGGCGGTTGCGTGTAAAACCAACGACCATAGGGTTGTGATTGAGTTCTTGAAAAATAATATACTTACATGTTTTGGTACACCGCGATCTATAATTAGTGACGGAGGGTCGCACTTTTGTAATGGGCCTTTTAGGCTTCTGATGAAGAAATATGGTATTACACATAAGGTAGCTACCCCGTATCATCCTAAGACTAGTGGTCAGGTTGAGGTTTCCAATAGGGAGATAAAAAGTATATTAGAAATAACAGTTAATCCTAATCGGAAAGACTGGTCGTCTAGGCTTACTGATGCCTTATGGGATTACCGTACTGCGTTTAAGACCCCCATTAGAATGTCGCCTTATCGGCTTGTGTATGGCAAGGCATGTCATTTACCTGTTAAGTTAGAACATAGAGATTATTGGGATGTTAAGCAGCTAAACTTTTCACTTGACAAGGCAGGAGCCCATAGGAAACTCCAGCTCAATGAGTTGGACGAGATTCGTATAGATGCTTACGATAGTGCGAAGGAGTATAAGAATAAAATGAAACTTGTGCATGATAGAAATATTTTACGGAAGTCATTTTCTCCAGGTCAAAAAGTTCTTCTGTATGATACCCGCTTGCATCTTTTCCCTGGGAAGTTACGTTCTTGGTGGACGGGTCCTTTTTATTGTTCGCACTGTCTTTCCTCATGGAGTTGTTGAAATTGAGACACCGCATGGTAGTAGTTCTTCGAAGGTTAACGGTCAGAGATTGAAACCCTTTTTAGAGCCCTTTCCTACAAGTGATGTTGAGGAGGTCCCTCTGGAGGACCCTGTTTACCCTTGATTGACCATCGAGGCGATTGTATGTTGTATATTAGTCTTTGATTTCTCTTTTCACCCAGGTACTATCTTTCCGACTTATCTCTTTATTGATTCCTCATGTTACTTTACTTTTTGGTATTGCTCTTTGATTAGAAACATTGAGGACAATGTTAGATTTAAGTTTGGGGGTGGGGAAGAAACTTTTTGCTGCAATAAGTAAACTCCAGAGCCTAGAAATTTATGCTTATTAAGGTCGGCACTAACCAATCTAAGTGGATGGGAACATCTTGGTTGTTGGAGTTGAGGAACCAATCTGATTAGATGGAAACATCTAGAAGAGTCTATTCATAAAATCACAGAGCTCAGGTGTTAGAAAAAAACATGGTAGTTTCTCCTTTTCCTCGTGATGGAAACATCGAAAGAATCCTGATCACTTCTTTTTATTTTTCTTTTTACTATTGATAAGGTGAAATAGAGTGACTGAGGTAAAAAAGAAAAAAAAAATTGAGACCAGACCACCAGACCAACCGGAATAAATACAATAAAGTCGACAACTGGTACCCTTGTATATGCCAGCTGAGTTGACCTAGAGTTAGGATTATCGACCACTGGTTCCCTTGTATATGCCAGTGTGTTGATATTAGTCCAGACCAGTATCTCAGTCCTTTAGGATAGGTTCACCTTAGTTAACATCATCCACGTTTTTCTCTACATCCATCTTCTTAATCTATCCATGTGATTGGTTGACTCCGGTTTAAGATGTCCAGAAACTATCTGAGTATAGCTCTGTCACTTTATATGAATTTTAGTATGCTTGAGTGCAAACTCGGGTACAACAATTGAAATTTCGCATCAGGGTACTTTCTCCTGTAGTCAATAGCTATGCCAACCAAGGAGATTCTTTAGTGCTTTCCAAGGTTCTGCATAGATATCTAGGGTTTGGAGTAAAGGTTTTGTGGGTACACCTCTGGTAAACCCTCCCGAGATTAACTCGGTTTTATTTTTATTTTTTAGTTTTGCTCGAGGACTAGCAAATAATAAGTTTGGGGGTATTTGATAGACGCATTTATGTGTCTAATTTGTCCTCAATGTTTCGTATTGTTAGTACTCGTTTTCGTCCTTATTATGGTGTTTTGTGTGTTTGTAGGTATTTTCTGGAAATAAATATTGTTGGAAAATTCGGCTCGAAAAGTTTCTCGGAGCACCTCCGAAGGACATTTGCTATACGAACCCCCACTTTTGCTATGTGTCACCCACGACTATGTGTAGCCCATTTATCCACATCACCCATTTGTTATTCGGCACCCATGATGTTGGATAAGGGCTAACCATCTTCTTCATTTCAAAATTTATGTTTTGGCCGGAAATTTTTGGTTTCAATGTCAGAACTAGGGTTGCGAATTTGAGCTTGTTTCAGTGAGACTTAAGAGCTGGAACAGTTTGGGTATCTTCCTTTGAGCCTAACAGGATTGTTTTGGGTCTTTGGTTCGATGGATTTTTCCTATAACTCGAGTTAGAAGAAATCAGGGAGTTACGGGTTTTGCATGAGAAACCCCCGAGAGTTGCTGTTTTTGATTTTGGAGACTTATGGAGTGATTCAATCACTCAAATGGATTGATATGGGCCTGTTACATCTAAACAGGACTGGTAAGTCCATCAGAACCGGTGAAACTGGGCTGTAATTGTGGATAGAAGAAAACATGGAGGTTTGTTTGGCCGAGAAGACATTCACGGGAAATAACGTGAAGATAATGTTCTTGAATGAGTTTTACTTCACCAGGGACTCATTCTAAGCGTGTTTGGAGCATGACTGAGATTAACAAGGAAGGTCGGACAACTTCAGATGCATGATTGCGAAAGAAAGGAAAGAAAATATCTCCAAAATATTTTCTTTTACTGCCGAATATTGGAAGGATTTTCCGGAGTAATGAGCGAAGATTCTTGTTCCTGTTGAGTATAAATAGCCTATTAGGGTATCACTGAAGGGTTAGAGAGAGAATTGGGAGGATTTAGAACATATCAGTGGCGAGATATTGAAAGTTGCAGAGAGTCACCATTTCTGTTGCTGCATAGCTGAAGAACACGAAGATCATACCAGCAAAGACAGTCGTTTTTCTACAGTGATAACGACTCACAGCCGAGGGTTGTACATCAGAGGCAGACTTATTTGCTACAGTATCAGTGACACATACTGTGTGTTGTTCTGGTTTGTAACACATATAACTGTTACAAACCCGGTTTTCATTATATTTCTCCCTTTTCATCATTTGTAAACCATTTTTGAGCAATAATAATGAATTTCGAGCGTGTTTCCAACATGATGATGTGCTAATTCTCTCACATCCAAGGCAATGAGGAAGCTATTTACGCATGAATAATTTGGTAACTATTATATTTTCTCTAATATTTAATTATAATTCGCTAAATCACTGCTTTTGCAGAGTTTTGTTTGCATAATTTTCTTCATTAGTTGTGATTCAATTAGATAGGTTATGCTTTGATTAGATAATCTATGCTTAGGGGATACAATTAATTTTTGAGAATTTTCCTGATTATTTGTGAGTTAAGAAAATAAGGGACTTAAAGATAATTAGAGTTTTGGGTTATTTACCATCATTCATTCATGGGAATAGTGGAATCAGTATCTTGGTTATTTTCTCATATCTTGAAATCAAATTTTGAAGTTAAGTTTTCTTTATTTTAAGTTTTATTAAGTCTAGAATCTTTTGCTTTCACAAGCCTCAACGAACCTATTACTACAACTCAATTGAAAAACACACCATGAAACGAAATGCTACACACTTTTAACATTATATTAAACGAAATGCTACACACTTTTAACAAATCAAATCTCAAGCTTACTTTTGGTGTAAGAATTCTGACTCAATGAAGGGAGTTTATCTAGATCAAATTAAGGCTAACTGGAATTATTTCTTTGTGTTGTAAGTTTTTGTTTTCTTTGGCATATTATCCTAGGAGCCTTCTAGCTTGGTTTTTCTAAGTATTTGTTGTTTGGCTGAACACTGGGATTTTTCCCCCTTGTTTCTTTGGCTTATTTTTAGGCTTTCAAATTGAAATTTCTTACTTTTGCTGATTAAAAAAAAATTAAAGAGATATGCGATCTTTTTTCGTGAATGAAATTTTTCTTAAACCATTACTGATTTTTATAGTTTTCGGGGTTTATTCAAACTTATAAATGACATTTTCAACTCTTTTTTATCACTTCGGAGGCCATATCTTTTAGAATATTTTTCGTGGAGGACATTTTCCCCAAATCCTTACAAATCTGTGTATTTTCGTGTTTTATCACATTTATAAATGGCTTTTTGCAATGACATATATCATTTCGCAGGTCATATCTCCTGGACCGTAACATGAAATGCCACAAACTTTTATAGCATTATGGTAAAGACACAACTGGCTTGGTTAGAATCCATACCAAATTATAAATAAGGCAAACGCAGGTTTGCATCAGTAATTTTATAAGACATGAAAAAGATTCCTTGTAGATCGGTCCAGTCATCCGGTTTTGATTCCTTAAGTCTGTTTTTAATTCTTTTATAAAACCAATCGTTAGAGCAGTTGAAATACTTTTCCCTCAGAGATACCATTAAAAAAACAGGACTAGACTTCTGAAAAACCAGCAAATGATATAAAACCAAATAGATAACCATGACGAGATATAATTTTGTTAGTGAAACACAGTTTTCCGTTCCAGTTGTTAAAACATGGGTGTCATCTAAAGAGATAGATATGATAGTACGGTCAGATAGTATGGTGTTTCTTGTTCCATGGCCAACTTTTATAACTTCAGTGGTAGGGAGACATGAGGTGATATATGTGGAGGCAGAGGAAGATAGAAACCATACTATGAAGGAGGTAGGAGGACGGGATGATGAGAATACCAGCCAGCCTAGAAAGGTTCCATCTAAGAGAAGAAGGGCAAGGATTCCAAGGTTCCAAGAGGATAGAAAACAAGAAAATCATGAAGGATTCTCTGTGTTTCGAATTTTACTATGATTTTCTTTGATATTGTAGGTTGTTTGATAGATTGGTGGTTAACCACAGGGGTGGACAAGATGTGGTGAGAGGTGGGACTTTTATGGTTTAAATATTTTGTAGTCGCGATGAGAATCCTTCTTCTGATGGTTTAAATACTTTGTAATCGCGATGAGAATCCTTTTTCTGATATTTCTTGAAAGGGCTAATATATTCTCTAGAGATACTTGATATTTACTTGTTATGTCGTTTATGTAATTGCTTGATAAGGTTGTTTCTATTAAGAGAACTTTTGAGATGTTATTTGTTGTTTTTCATGGATGAAATTATACGACTGTTTTTCTTTCATGATTTTCTCACTACTATGCGGAATCCCAAGTCGTTATAGATCTTTACTTAGAGTTGGAGATTTGTGATAAATGTTTTTGAAACGAGACCTTTTCAACCATCTAAAACCCTTTCGGGTTTTGTTAAAAACCAATCATTTTCATGGGAAAATTGTAAAAAAGTATAAAATATTAGAGAGAGAATAATTCTTTGCATTGAAAAATGAAAATATTCATGGATTTTTGAACTTCTCTCCACAAATGCATTCTCCAATGTAAAGAATCATTCTGTCTCTAATATTTTATAGTTTTTTACAATTTTCCATGCCAATGGTTGGTTCTTATCTTTGAATGAATGCACAAGATAAGAAAACCCATTTCGTAATCAGTCTCAATATTGATGGTGATTTTCGTAAAGATGTGGTCAATGTATAAAACCGTCTAACTAAGTCTATGTGCTTGCTTGATTAGCAAAACGACAGATTTCAAGTCAAATAACTCACATCTTTAAGTATAGTCTCGGTGTTTTACACCATTCTTATGAAGAATTCAAGACGAATTATTGTAGGGGTGCTCAAATTTTTTGGGGCCTGCTTGAGTTATCCCCATTTAGGGTGTTCCGTTAATTGCATGAATAGAGGTGTAAAACGTGCCGCTCCGGCACAGTCTGGCACACGAAATCGCGTGCTTTACGTGCCATGTGTCGTGTTGTGCCAACGATTTAAACGTGTTGTTCCGTGTTGTGCCAACGATTTAAACGTGTTGTCGTGTTGTGCTGTGCCTGTGGGCTGTGTTATAAATAATTTGAAGTCACTTAGTGGTATACATTAAGTCGGACATTATCGCGAGAATCTAAATAAACAACATATCATTTGAAATTATTTCAAGTAAAATTAACAAGTTTATTCAATAAAAAAAAATATCCCATCAAATATAAAATTGGATCATTGTCATTTAAACTAATGGTCTAGCTAAATATAGGTAACACATTATAACAACGACGTTGAAATATATTTTCCAAATATTTAAGTATTATATGTGTTGTTATAAAAATAAGCTAGCATAAAATATCAAAAACTAGCTAGAATAGCGACTCTTTTATGAAATATACACAAAATGTGATGTATTATGTCTTGTTATATAGTGTACTTGTGCATGCTATAACGTGCTTTCTTAACGTGATGTGCTGGGCTGGGCCACGTACTAATTCGTGCCACGTGTTGTGCTGTGCTACTGTGCCGATTAGGCTAACCCAGCACTGCCCATGAAACTAACGTGTTGGGCCGTGCTGGGTTAAATCACATACTAGGCTGAACTGGGCTCAGATTTTAGCGTGCTGAGCTGGGCTGTGCTCGTGCTGGCACAACCCAATTTACACCTCTATGCATGAAGATTAAATTATCTTTTGGAAGACCAAGTTACATTTTCATTTTATACTACCCTTACATGTACAAATCTAATTGTTTTCAGGCACGTGGGGACTTGGGGTGGCAGCCTCCAAAATAACATGCATTTTCAGTAAATTTCATATTAAAAATATATGTATTGGCATGGTCTAAAATATTTAACTTCAAGGTAAAGTTGAGGTTGATTAGATGCCATGTCTAGCTAGTACTGATTAAGGCTAAACACTATGGTAGCCAGTTTCGTTTTAGCTTTATTAAGCCTATTCTTATTATGCACATGCCAAATACTGATATTTGGCATATATGCACTCACTATTGGTATGCCAAACTTCCAAAATCATATGCCTATATGTCAGGAATAACATATAGACATACGCGACAGAGTTTCCAGCGAGCGATAGAGTGTTCATCGCTCGCTGGTCTTTAAGTCGCCAGCGCTAGTCAAGCTACCCCTCGACTCTCTGATCATCGCTTATCAGATTCATCCAACGGCTACTATTTTTCCCTTCTATAAATACCTAATTTCAATCTCATTTCAACTCACACCAAAATTTCTAAACCTCTTTAGAATTTCTCAATTTCCAATTCTTTTCATCACTCTTCCAATTCCTCAGAGAGTATGGTTGATAATATGAACATTGCTGAGTTCGCTGAGTTCGTAGCAAACCAACGTGATGTCGCAAATCGAAGAGTTGTTGATCGTTCCAATGTGGATAGTGAAATTAGGAGAAGTCAAATTAGGAGAAGTCAAACTAGGAGAAGTCAAATTAGGAGAAGTCAAATAAGGCGAAAACCAAAATTCACTGTTGCGGAAGATGAATGTATTTACAGGAATTATATTTCTTCTATTGAGGAGACTGTATTCGGAAATGCATTACATCTCGAAACATTATGACAAATGATTCATGGGAAATTTCAAGAACAAACAATGAATCTCAACAATCATGATGTTTCAGAGTTTATTCAACGATTCTGTATAATCAATAAGGAAGTTACTAGGTTTGTTACTTTACTTCATCAAGAAGGTCCAAATTTGAGGAATGGTGAATCCATGATGGAATTTCAACAAAGGTGACGTGCGTATGGTGCAAATATGATGGAACTTCGACGTAGGTGTCGTGCGGAATATCGCCGCATCTACGAAAAAAGACTTCCAATTTGAAAATTGTTTCGAGATTTTAAAATATTTTCCCAAATATTGTCCAATATTTATGTTTTAATTTCTCGATTATCCACTTAAGTTCTTATGTTTTAATTTCATAATTGTCTAAGTATGAGGTTTTGATATTTGTTTAAATGTATCTCTAATTAAAATGTAAGATTGGATTAAGAATAGAATTAAGCTTAATTTTCAACATTACTCGTCAAATTTTCAAATTCATTGAACTTCGATATAATCATTAAATAGTCATTTTTTACAAGACATAAAACTAGACAATAATAAGAGTGTGGTTAGAAATCTAAGAGTGTGGAGTCGCAGGAAAATTTGTATATGTGGTTAGAAATCTAAGAGTGTTGAAACTCCCTGCAAAGACTGTAATCTGCTTCTGCTGTTTAGCATTTACAAAGTGGATCATGAAAAAATTTATAAACTCGTTTTGGATATCTTTTCTGATATCAAATAGAGGTCTTGCCTTCTTCGATGTGTCAGGGAGTAGAAAAAATGAGAATGATGGTGCATATTGGCTTGCGAAAAATGGACAAGGCAGAAAGATGAAACTATTGGAAATTAGTGAGTGTGAAGGTTTGGCAGAGTGTCTCTACCAGGATGTATCTGGTCTTCACTTTTAGTCGTTGCATTGTTGATGTGTGCTGGTTAACTAACCTTATCTGTTCATTCAGTTGTATAACAAGTCTTTTTTTTTTCCATAGATTTCAGTTACAGAATGATTTTTCTTATGCTATGTCCACCAGTTAATGAGTTAAGGAGTTTCTCTTTGAATTGAAATTACTCCGGATCCTCTCGGAAATGCAATGCCATCCTGTATGAAATCCTCGTACCTAAGATTTGCCGGCAGATGCACCCGTGGCCTAATGGATAAGGCGTCTGACTTCTAATCAGGCGATTGTGGGTTCGAGTCCCACCGGGTGTGCAGGATCTTTTCCCTATTTTTGTTACATTTTTTTTTATCGTGGCAGTTGAGGGAATAGTAGGCTTCACCTGTTGCTTGGACGGTCCAGTGACATCTCAGGTTAGACAGGACAAACGAGTTGCAGATTCCAGGGTTGCCAGTCGATTCAACAGTGCAAAGGTACTTGCAAGAAAGCTTCGGCTAGGAATACGGTTTCCTTAAATTGGTTGTCTTAGCCCATGTCGGGTTTGTCCTTGCTTTGTTCTTTGTCTTTGCTTACGGAATCAAGTACCTCAATTTCCAAAGAAGATGATGAGTGCCATGAATGGACAAAGAGCTCGAACACCTCACGCAAAGTTGTTTGATTTTATACTTAAATTAGAATATATACGAGTTTATTTCAAGTTAGAGGAGACGCATGTAGTTGCAGGAAATCCTACACTACACCCCTCATATGATTTCATTATTACTCAACTCATTTTTAGATTTACACTATTAATTTTATTGATCAATCTTCGAATGTTCTTACAAGAAAAGATAAAGGAATCAAGAATGACATCTATTCTAGACTTTCTCTCTCTTGTTTACTTGTTTCTTACTCAAAAAAAGATCTCTCCCCTTCTTTACAACTTGAACGACTATTTATAGGAAAATACATAGTGAATGACAACTAATCTGTCCTTTACTTTAGGGTATGGTCTGCGACATTCTCGCAACCTTACAAATGTTAATTTCGCAAGCTCTCTAATTTTCGCAAGACTATCACATCTTTCTCGTGATCCTAGCTGTCGTCGTTTATCTGAATCATCATCATATTGTATCTGAATTTCGTAATCTCAATTTTGCCATTCAATCAAATGTATTTTTGAGAATTTTACTTATTGCGAGAATATCGCAACAACTTAATCATTCATACATTTGTTGTTTTTATTACCTTTGTCATCCTCTGCTTCTTTATTATTTTCTGCTACTGCTTCCTTGGTAGTGGTATGTTCATCATTTTTATTCTGAGCTAGCATTAGTTTCACAACATCTCTTCTCCTTTCCTTTCGATTGCATCCACCATCAACCTCTCACTTCTTTGTGTATCTTTGATTTTGTGTCGCGGCTTCTTGTTTTCTCTTCCTTCGCAAGATTCTTTCTCAGTTTTGTAACACCTCTTTCCTTCAACCCAATCTCCCTTTATGATTCCTACACAACTGGGGTGAGGGAATTTGATGCACTGGGGGAAAGTTGAAGCTACACCTAGAACCCCATGTGGCCAAGGTCGACCAATTAACGCATTGTAGGGTGATTCTACATCAACGACACAAAATAAGATTTCGGAAGATATTCCCTTCAATGAAATTCGCATAGTAATCTCCCCTTTAGGCTTGTTAGCAGTACCATTAAAACCATATATCTTATATGTTGATGGTATAAGATCATCATCTCTTCCACCCATGGTTTTATAAGTATGTTAAAATAAGATGTTCACAGAGCTTCCAGTATCGATTAGAATTTTATTAATTACCCATGAATCTTCAGCTTCATCATCGTCATCTTCTTTCGGTTTTGGATTAATTTCTAATTTTACTACCAATGGATTGTCATGCACCTCTTCTCCTTCGGGAATTTCTTCTGCGGTAAAAGAAATGATATGTTTCTGCAATTCCTCTAGTGGCGAGATTTTCGCAATATTCATAATTTCTCTTCCATCATTATCTCTTGCGAACACTCTACTCAAAACATTGTCATGAAAATCTTCAATTGTCTTATATGAATGTACGATAGAGTGACAAAATAGATTTTTTTCTTTTGCACCAACTTCTATGAAGAATGTTTCTTTCTTTTTCATCGCGTTCACTTTGTGATGCTCTGGTGGTGGTGGCAGTGGTTGAGATTGTGGGTGCCCTACCAAAAAGTGGTTTAGTTTTCCTTGATCAATCATTCTCAAAATAATTCTTTTTACATTCCTACAATCATTTGTTGTATGTCCATGAAAATGATGATAAGAACAAAACTCATGGCTTCTGTGGTTTGGAGGTGGTTCCGTTCCCATGTTCCATGGTGTTGGTATATTCTCCATCAAGATTATAGCTTCCCATATCTTCTCCACACTTGCATTTAGAGGTGGCATCTTGATTTCTTCCCATACTACCTTGTGACCTCCTTGTCCTCTATTATAGTTTTGTCTTTGACCTCCATAAGTTTCTTGTGGTTGATCGATTCTTTGAATCTTGTTATTTCCACCACGATTGTAGAAATTTCTTTCTCTTTCATACTCTTCTTGATCTCGGCTTCCCATAGCCACCAGTTTTTGTTGATTGTTACCCGTCACCTTCTCTTGTTGTACTTGCGAAGTATTCACTAATGTGTTTATTAACTTCGGTAATAAGCTTGCATTCGCTGTTTGTGAGCTGGTGTTCGCAACTGGATATGATTCCATTTCATTTTGCCTTTCCTCTAGAGCAATGTATTCTTCTTGAAGTTCTCGCAATTCAGTCATTGTGATCGTATTCTTGACTCTGAAAATTTGGACATACAATAGGTTTGTTGCAAACATAACATTGATAAATGATAATATAAGATATCTCTCATCTACACGGCCAGTCATTTCGCTACACATAGTTCTCCATCTTTTAGTCAGGTGTTTCAAACTTTCTCCAATCCTCTGTTTTAATCCAAACACATATTCTATACCAGGTCGCGAAGAATTATTACTTATATATATGCCCCTAAGAATGTAGTCTGCAAATGATTGAAGGATGTTATTGTGTTATTTGGTAGACCTTCAAACCATTTATAACGCCTCTCCTGTTAAGCTGGATGCGAAATATTTTCACAATACGGCATCATGAATTTCCCATTGTAACATGCACCTCACATAGGCTTTAATGTGTTGAATTGCACAAGTTGTTCCATCAAAAATGCTGGTTAATGCGGGCAAATTGCATTTCGGTGGTATTCCTCCTAATTGTACTTCCCTTGTAAATGGAGTTTTCGCAGCTTCTTCTATTGCTTCATCTAATTGTATTCTGTCTACTTCTCCTCTATTATTTAGCATTCCTCTCATTTCTTCTAATTCTTTCAAGATTTGTTTATTTACACCTGAATCTTGATCCATTGGTCTTTTTAATTTCACCTCTCTTCTTCTGCGTTCATGTCTATCTTCTCTCGTGAAATTTTGCATTTCTTCTTCATTATCCTCATCTCGTCTTCTTCTGCGATTCTCTTCCTCATCTCTATCTCGAATTCGCATATGATGATGCCTTTCATTTTCCCCTCCATGATTTTGTTAATTTCTTATCAATTTCATTCGCTGTCTTTCAGCCATCCTCTGTACTCTATCATACTCCTCATTGAGATTACCGTTATTCCGGTTTTGTGTACGCCTTCTTTCTCGATTGTCGTGATTGTTCTGGCGAATTGTCTCCTGAAGCTCTTGTTCTTCCATTGCCGCTCTCAATCTTTCACGTTCGCAGATTAAACGTGCTTGTTCAGCATAATGTCTTTCAATTTCTTCTTCAATTGTCTGTTGATTTCTTTGATTTTCTCTTTCATGTAAAATTCTTCTTCCTTCCTCTCGATTTCCTTCGCCATCTTGGTCATCTCGTCCCTGACGTTGTTCGTTCTCTTGATTTCCACCATTTTTCCCATCCTCAAAAGTTTCATTTTGTGGAACATAACGATCATTAGCTCTTTCTCTATTTTCGCGATATTCTTCATTAGGATTTGATATTTCTTCTTGAATATTGTTTCCAGCATTGATTGTGGGTGAGTTTCGCCTCATTTCTCTTCTAGTCGATCTTGAATATGATTTTGTAATACTTCTCGATCTTCTATTATGTAGTCTTATATTCTCCATCCTTAATTCGTGATTTTGCCTTGTTAGATTTGCACGTTCTTATGCCTCGGCTCTTCTTTCTTCATGTATTCTTCGTCTCAACGTTTCTAACGCTCCAATTTCCTCATCTCCATGAATTATTCCTTCATCTGCTTCTTGATTTCTCTCTCCCTGTCTATGGTTTCTGTTTTGTTGCTCTTCTTCTACTTCTTCTGCCGAATTTGATTGCCAAGTGTGTATACTCACCCTATCATAATCTGTATTCCTCCCATGTACTAGTGTTTGTTGAATTGGTGGTTGAATTTGATTTTCTCCATTATTTCTCATTCTAGTAGATTCTCCCATTTCACTTCTTTCTCTCCCAACAATTCTCTTGCTTCTTCTAACAGTAGTCGGTTGTTCAGATGTATTTCTTCTTCTAGCCATTTCTTCAATGTTAACAATATTGCAAGAAATTATGTAAAATTCTTAATCAATCACTCTAAATCTTCACAAATCTCAATATTAATCTTCCCTGTTTCTAGCGCCATTATGTAGTTGCAGGAAATCCTACACTACACCCCTCATATGATTTCATTATTACTCAACTCATTTTTAGAATTACACTATTAATTTTATTGATCAATCTTCGAATGTTCTTACAAGAAAAGATAAAGGAATCAAGAATGACCTCTATTCTAGACTTTCTCTCTCCTGTTTACTTGTTTCTTACTCAAAAAAGATCTCTCCCTTTCTTTACAACTTGAACGACTATTTATAGGGAAATACATAGTGGATGACAGCTAATCTGTCCTTTACTTTCGGGTATGGTCTGCGACATTCTCGCAACCTTACAAATATTAATTTCGCAAGCTCTCTAATTTTCGCAGGACTATCACATCTTTCTCGTGATCCTAACTGTCGTCGTTTATCGTATCATTTCTGAAATTGTTCTGCGAAGCTGTTGTGTTGTGTTGTTGATAATTTCGTTGAGATATTATCGTTGCGAGATTCTGATCCTACAACGCATATAGTTTTCATGTATTACTAGGGTCAGAGTATATTACGAATAAAAAACTTCCATTGCTATGTTGTGTTTATAAAAACACGTCGCAACTAGACAAAATAAACTAAAAAGAAAACATCAAGTAGCTTCCAAGTAACAATATTCCCTCTAGTCGAAGAGATTCATAATCATATCGTCGTCATCGCTCTCTTCTTTCTCTTCCTCCTTCTTCTTCTTCTCTTCGGCAGCAGGAGCTTCCACAGCTGTTGCACCACCACCTGTGGAAGCAGAGACAGCAACGGCAGTAGCACCAACGTTGGTGATCAAGTCTTCAACGTTCTTCCTCTCAACAAACTTAGCGAAGAGGCCAGGCCAGTAAGACTCACATTGGACATTGGCCTTCTTTACCAAAGTTGAAATCTTGTCAGCCTGTAGGAAATAAGTTTAATGTCAAACACAACATCAAGAGGCATTCTATATATATATCTAACAAAAAAGAAAAACAAGCAAGTAAGAATAACTTACAGTAATGGGAATTCCGTCGTCATGAAGAATCAAGGTGGCGTAAGTGCAAGCGACTTCTCCACTGGAAGACATCTTTGCAGCAGAGATTAATTTGGATTTGAAACTAGCTAGAGAGACTCCTCCTGTACTGATAAGTTACACAAGTGTGAATCCATAGTTATATTAATTTGGAGGCTCAGCTTGATGTGGATTTCGCAGAAGTTTATGCCAATTCCACCCTTTATGAGTAAGTAGAGTAGCATAAGGTCTGTATCTTAATAAATCTTGACCTGAGCAGAAGTTCGAGTATTCTACTAAATAGTTATATTAATGCATTCCAGGAGAAATCAACAACTTATCAAAGAATTAAGCACGCCGGCACAAGATTCGCAAGACCTTCACTTTCCTACGGAATATTCTCAAGATTTTATTACTCAATGCAAAGCGTGTTTCTGGAAACAACATTGGTCATACTGGAGGAACCCGAAATATAATGCAATCCGGTTATTTACAACTACAGTCATTGGTGTTTTATTTGGGGTTATCTTTTGGAACAAAGGAGACAAAGTGTAAGAATTTCATCTCTTTAGTGAGGCTTGGAAGTTAGTTAAGAGTGTAGGTTTTATATCTTACGGAAATTCATTTAATGTTACAGGTCTAAACAACAAGACTTGCAGAATCTGCTTGGAGCTATGTACGCTGCTACTCTTTTTCTTGGAGCGGGTAATGCATCTTCTGTTCAGTCTATTGTGGCAGTTGAGAGGACTGTTCTCTATCGTGAAAGAGCTGCGGGAATGTACTCAGCATTGCCTTACGCATTTGCACAGGTAAAAGACTACTATTGAAACCCAAGGTGCATTTGGTACTTCACAATAAGGAAACTGATAGAACTTCTTCTTTTTGTAGGTGGCCATCGAAGTGATCTACGTATTTGTTCAAACCTTAATTTACTCTCTTATCCTTTTCTCTATGATTGGATTTCCTTGGAGCGCTGCCAAGTTCCTTTACTTCTTCTACTTCATGTTCATGTGCTTTACCTACTTCACAATGTACGGAATGATGACAGTGGCAATGACTCCAGCGCCTGAAATTGCTGCCATCGCTATGTCCTTCTTTTTAGGTTTATGGAATTTGTTTTCTGGATTCCTCATTCCTAGGCCGGTATGTAATCTTTGTCTCCCCTTTGACGTACACACTAGAACTTACATTTCAAGTCTGACACTTAAATTTGACAATTGCAGCAAATCCCAATATGGTGGCGATGGTACTACTGGGCTTCACCTGTTGCTTGGACTCTCTATGGTCTAGTGACATCTCAGGTCGGCGACAGGACAAACGAGTTGCAGATTCCAGGGTTGCCAATCAATCCAACAGTGCAGAAGTACTTGCAAGAAAGTTACGGCTGGGAATATGGCTTCCTTAAATGGGTTGTCTTAGCCCATATCGGGTTTGTCCTTGCTTTCTTCTTTGTCTTTGCTTATGGAATCAAGTACCTCAATTTCCAAAGAAGATGATGAATGGACTTAAAGCTCGAACATCTCTTTAGTACGTCTCGTTAATATTTCGTAAAGTTGATCGATTTTGAATTTAAATTGGAATGTATACGAGTTTATCTCAAGTTAGAAGAGAAGAAATTGCATATATCTGTAGTTTGATTGTAATCTGTATTGCTAGCGAAAGAGGAACGTGTAGATTATTACGAATAAAAAACTGCCACTGCTGTGTTTATAAACAAAACAATAATAAGCTTAACAACGTCATAACCAAACAAAATAAACTAAAGAAAGCATCAAGCAGCTTCCAAGAAACAATGTGCGCTCTAGTCGAAGATACTGAACAAGTCCATATCTTCGTCATCACTCTCTTCTTTCTCTTCCTTCTTCTTCTTCTCTTCGGCAGCAGGAGCTTCAACAGCTGTTGCACCACCTGTCGAAGCAGAGACAGCAACGGCAGCACCACCAGTAGCACCAACGTTGGTGATCAAGTCTTCAACGTTCTTCCTCTCAACAAACTTAGCGAAGAGGCTAGGCCAGTAAGACTCACATTGGACATTGGCTTTCTTTACCAGAGTTAAAATCTTTTCAGCCTGTGTTGGAAACCAGTTGAATGTCAAACCCAACGTTAAGAAGCATTCTACATACCAAAACATATAAAGAAAAGAGAGGAAGTAAGAATTACTTACAGTGATGGGAATTCCGTCGTCGTGAAGAATCAAGGCGGCGTAAGTGCAAGCGACTTCTCCATTGGAAGACATCTTTGTAGCAGAAATTAATTTGAAACTACCTAGAGAGACTCCTCCTGTAATAATAAATTATACAAGAGAAACAAGAATTGTAAATCCTTTATATAGAGCGCTCAGAAGACGAAAAAGAGAATGTTTCCCACTAGTTTCCGGTTTCCAAATTTCGGTCTTATTCGGGAAAGGCCTAACTTGTGGCACACGTCTTCCAACCGCCTGTTGGCGATTGCCTAATTGGTCGTGGAGAGGGATTTGGAATGTGGGATCAACTAGAGGCGTATAACCATCGAAAATGGCACGAACCATAGTGGTAAGTTGGACCTTGGATCGGAACATGGTTTCTTTTAGCCCATTGGGCCAGCAGGGGCATCATCGAATTCATGAAAATGTGTTCAAAAATAAACAAATAAAAATGAACCGTTATTCGGGCACCACCCCTTTTTGGCACGATTTATACGGGCTGATATCAGAATACTAGGGACCGATACCATTTTATATAGGACAAAAAAAATTTAAGCGATCCTGACCGTTGGATCGGCTAAATGGTATCATCCTCTAATAATGCTGGTATCAGTCCACATCAATCATGCTTTTTTGAGGGGACCATGATTTTATTTTGGGTAAGACATTAGAAGAAAACTAAGCCATCCCTTATCCAAATATTTATGCTAATACCCAGATTATCCTATTTAATTAAGTAAGTGTAATAATTACTTAGTTTAATAATTAGTTGGTATAATGATTAGTTAAATGACTAAGTTAACTACGTTATTAGTGAGGTTATATTAATAAGTTGGGTTTTTGTAGAAAAATAATTTTTGATGGAAGAAGAAGAAGATCTTTTTTTTTTTTTTTTTTTTTGAGATGGATGATTTCGAAACGAGGATTTTGGGTACTCAGGTAAACAAAAAATTGAGAATGCTGCTTGATTTGGCAACCACTTCTGAAAAAATAAAAAACTTTAAAATAAATTTATGTTATGTCAACAAAGTTCGGCTACAATATTTGAAGAACAGGTAGTTGAACTCATCTACAGGTGTAGTTCGGCCAGTGTATTTTCAGACACATGTAGCCGAACTGATCTTTAAAGGAGTTTTTGCTTTTTTCGGCTATCAAGTTTCCAGGATAGGTAACCGAACTTTTAAGTTAGGGTTTACATACAGTGTAGTACTGGGTTAGAAAAAATTTGGAATTCCATAGAACTCTTGTAGTAGCAGGAAATCCTACAACACACCCCTTTTATTATCATGACTATGATTTCTAGATCTAAATTTATTTGATATGAAAATAAAGATAAAAATAATGAAAATAGAAAATAAGACACAAGATTTACGTGGTTCGATCAATTTGATCTACATCCACGGAGTTAGGTTTCACTATGATTGTTTGTAATTACATATGGATTACAATTGAGACTCCATTAATGAGTATTTGGAGTTCTCTCTCTGGTTTTTGGGGAAGAATAAAAAGATAATAATAATACTAGTCACTTTTCTCTCTCCTACCTTTCTCTTTATATAGATATTTACATAGTGGATGACAACTCATATGTGGTCTTATTTTGCCTTCCTAGTTAAAGGTCTTATTTTGTCACCTCTTGTCATTGCGACAAAATCGCAGGACGTCTTTGCACTTTCATGCAAAAACCCATTGATCTTGCCTTAACTTTTTCTTTTGTATTATTGCCTCTTCAGGATTGTCGCACAAATATGACAAGCCTTAATACCCTTGCGAGTAAAAAGCCTCATGACATTTGCGTCTTAAGACACTTATCAGCTCCCTAATGGAGGGTGCCGCCCTTATCTCCCCCTTGGTTGCCCCTTCAAGGAGGCGTACTTCTACCATACAAGGTTAGCTCCTCCCATTAGGTCGTAACAACAACCAGTTGTTTTCGCAGCCTCTTGTCCCTTTTACCTATAAGGTTTCTGGTTACGAGACTGCACCCTAAGTGGGGTTTTCTTCGGGCCGAGTGCAGTATAAGCCAAAACTTGTCAAGAATGGCAAGGATGCTTCAAACGCCCCTGGCACTCTTGACTCAACCGTGTACCTCGGCGCCTTGATCAGATTCTGCACTCCTTGGGAGAGTCCTTATTACCTTAGTCGCCCAACCTAAGTCATATGCTTAAGCTGAGAATCCAAGGTGCCTCTCCCGGATGGGCTTTATTGACCCCAAATCTCCATGACTCAGGTTCCGGGGGCGGTGTAACCTTTCCCTGAGCCATGCAACAGGTACCCCCTTATATGACGCACTTTAGGTCTTACATTTGCCTCTTGCGAAATTTTATTCGTGAACTAGGGTGTACGCCATAAAGGTTCGCCCCTATCTGCGAATTTTTATTCACGTTTCTGCGAAATTTCCGCGTCTCTTTGTTTCAGCAAAATGTTCGCGTTTCTTTATTCTCTCATTCATCTTGTCATTTCTGTCATCTCTTTCATTCATTCTTTCATTTCTGTCATCTCTTTCATTCATTATTTCATTCTCATAATATCATATCATTTGAATCAAAATAAATATTCGAGAGAAATTCTAATACATGGTAACTCTGAAATCTTTGTAATTCTGCGATTCTATCGCGTTTTGTAAATCAAATCAAAAATCTTTTTATTCTCTGCAAAAGAAATATTCTAGAGAAATATGTAAATTGAATTTTCTCAGTTTTCTGTAATTTTGAAATCTCGCAATCTTTGTAATTTTGAAATCTTTGTAATCTTGAAATCTTAGTAATATTTATAATCTTTGAAATCTTTGTAAATCAAATAAAAAATCTTTTATTTTCTGTAAAAGAAATATTCTAGAAATATATACAAATAGATTTTTTTTTTTTTTTGAAATCTTGAAATCTTAGTAATTTTTGAAATCTTGAAATTTTTGTTATCGTGCGATTGAATCGCTTTTTGTAAATCAAATCAAAAATATTTTTATTCGTTCTTAGTATAAAGCAAAATGTTTAAGGAAGTGGTACTTATCTTTCATGTGAGTCGTTGTTGTTATCAGAGAAGTGAATAAATGCCTTGAAATGTATGAATTTCGCGCAGCAAAAAGAAATGTGAGAAGTTAGATTTGAACCCTCGACCTGCTTCTTTGATTTTCTTGCACCATACCAACTTTGCTAAGCCTCTCTTGCGAAATAATCAAATTTCTTGCGAAGTAATCAAATTCCAACTGTGTAAGAGGCAATTCTGTATAAATTTCGCATAATAAAAATAAACATGCAAGAAGAAAGAATTGATCTCGCGACCTGCTGCTTGCATTCATGCCTCCTGACCAACTGTGCTAACCCTCTCTTGAGAAATAATCAAAGACTGTGCGAAGTAATCAAATATCAACTCTGCAAAAATTATTTGGTCGCCGGAGAATCGAACCCATGTCCTCTAGTTTGCATACTCCTTCTCTGACCATCTACGCTACTTTTTGCTTGCGAAAGAAACACACAATGCTGTACTTTATTCCATTTCTTCGCCTTTAAGATTTCAAAAATGTGCGAAAAATTAAGCTTGATGAGGGATTCGAACTTGAGTCTTACAACTCACTTTAGAGAAGCTTGACCAACTGTGCTACCTCTTGTTTGCGAACTAATGAAACAATATTGCAAAATTATTCATTTTTTCGCTATCTGTAAAAAGAAGAAAACTATGCTCGCAGGGAAGTTCGAACTTGCGACAACGAACGTACATATTGTTCTCTTGACCAACTGTTCAAGAATCTCTTTGCGAAATAAATGCACAATGTTTTTCTCTTATTCTTTTATTCTCCCATGCAAAAGAGAAGAAAATGAAAAATATGTGTCTCTGCGAAATTCGAACCCGTGACCTATCGCTTACTCGCTCCAGCTCAAACCATCTGTGCGAATTTCTGTTTATGATAGAAATTGCAGCATCTGCCTCTTATCTTTTCTTCGTCCTTCCTTAACTTCTTTCACATTTGCCTTCTTCTCCTGAACATGAAAATCTTCCACTGAAACTTCCATTTTCTCCTTAAATTTCACCACAACAACTAATTTTTCTCTCACTCTTTTCATGTCTTTGAATTGTTGATGATGTTTACTCCATGATAGTGTGATTTCTTCCATAAAATTTCCATTTTTGAACCTATATTTTGTAGATCTAGAAAAATATGAACAATAGCTAATCTTCATGAAAATTTCTTGAATCAACAAGTTACAGGAAGGATAAATCCTTTACTCGTTCCCTGTTTCTAGCGCCATTATGTAGTAGCAGGAAATCCTACAACACACCCCTTGTATTATCATGACTATGATTTCTAAGACACAAGATTTACGTGGTTCGATCAATTTGATCTACATCCACGGAGTTAGGTTTCACTATGATTGTTTGTAATTACATATGGATTACAACTGAGACTCCATTAATGAGTATTTGGAGCTCTCTCTCTGGTTTTTGGGGAAGAATAAAAAAATAATAATAATACCAGTCACTTTTCTCTCTCCTACCTTTCTCTTTATATAGATATTTATATAGTGGATGACAACTCATATGTGGTGGGATACAGCTAACATTTCCCCTAATTTCGGAATCACCGTGCGATGTTCTCGCAGGCTCACGTTGGATCTTAATTTTCACACATGCTACGTTCTCTCGCAAGCTTCCCTACATTCTCGCGAGATCTTATTATTGTGCGATATTTGGATCCTACAACTCTTATGTTGGTAATACAAAGAAGAGTTCGGATTTGAAAAAAAAGTTTGCGATTTAATCGAACTCAACAGTTGGCTATACAAAGAAAAGTTCGTTTAGGATTTTTTTTCTTCTATTCAGCCGAAATCTAGAGTAGGCTATACATAGAAGATTTCGGTTACGCAAAAAAATTTGCGGGTAAAAAATTTATTTGTCTAACCAAACTGTTATTTGGTGTTCTTCGTTTCTAAAAAGTTCAGTTATAAAATTAGGTTTATTTTAAAAATCTCATAACCGAACATGCTAGTGTAACTACCGTTTTCACCATTTTTTTATGATTACTACTCGATTTCTTCAATCAAAAAGGAATTAAAAGAGATGGGTTGGCAGAAAAATATCTGTGGATGTACACTTTAAGAATTAAAAGAGAAAGAGAAGAAAATAAAGGAAGAAGAAGATTATTTTTCTTGAACTTTTGATTTTTTCGGTGAGTTTTTTTTCTTTATTTTATTATTATTAATGATTTTGATTGGGATTAAATTAATATATTTGATTAGGTTTATTATCAATTAGTTATAAATGAAATTAGGGAAAAGGGTATGTAAATCATTTCATCACTCTAAACACCTTTTATAAGCGTGGAGTTGACATCCTAAGTAAATCATGGTCCCCAAAAGGGAGTGGTGCCCAACAAATGGTTCATTATCTAAGAACTAAGTTACTAACGTACTAAGTGGGCCTATATGATTGTCTACATGAGCATGATTATGGTAATAAACCTAGCCGATTATATATATATGTTTTTCATAAAAAAGAATACCCTTATAAGGAGAAAAAAAATCAAGTTTGAAATAAAAGAGTCGGTTAGATCGAATATGAGATCTTTAATTTGAAAGTCTCAACTACATTAGATGCTCAAAACCTCTCATTCATATAGGGGAAAATCTTGGAAAGAGAGACTCAGCAACCGTCATCGTGACGTCATCCTTTTCAAAACTCAAACGTCCAAAAATCACAAATCTAAAACCTTTTTAAGATCTTGATTTCTCCTGAAGATCAAGAACCCATTTATAGAATACGTATTCTCGTATAGCTTTTAACCTCTTCAAATCATGAACTAATCAACCAACCTGGATTTCCCCCGAAAGCAACCATCATCGGAGAACTGTTTAAAGGTAATATCCCCCCTATTTACTTTTTACTTCTAAATCTGTTCTGGTAAATGCAGGTATCACTAATGACACCTCAACCTACTCAGCGAACTTCGGGTTAACAAAGTCAACAACTCTATCTCTTTTCACCCTGCTATCTTCTTTCGCCTTTTCCCATTTACTTCTATCATAATTCCTTATCCGCTCGACTACTTCCTGCAAAAATCATCTCCACTTACTCCTCCGTGTCCTCCCCTCAACCATTCTATCTTATCCTTGTCAACTTCTCCTCTCGTCGCCCGCTTTTCACTCCCACTGTCTACTTTTATGGAATACAGTAAAATCTCTAATCAGAAATTAATGAACCCAACCACCAAAATTTCTGAGTATAATCTGACTGTAAAAATCAAAAGATGGTGAATCAATCTTTGGCTGTTCGAGTTTATGGCTTCCTGCTACTCAAAACTTTTCAACATTTTCAAACAACCACCACAAAATACCTCAGCCATGATCCGCCCTGATATGAACATAGAATCAAGCCAAGTCTCTGAGGATCGCAGAGAAACTGAGATCATTGATAGAATGAATACCCAACTCTCTCTCACTCGTTCTCTTACCCTCAAAAAAGAAACTATAGAAAAGTGCAGAAACAATACCGACTATATGGTGGTGGCTCGAATCTTCTGTCCCTTCAAACTGAATATCCAAAAAATGATGGAAATACTTCAGTTCCTTTGGGTTCTAGCCTATCAACCTGTAGCAAATTTGGTCAGTGGCTCTACTGAACCAAACAAATTCACGATCAAATTGGAAAATAGAGTAGATGCCCAGAGAGCCATTCGTTACTCTCCAACCAAATAGGATTCCTGGCTCATGGTAGTTAAGGCTTATCAATTTGATATACCTCCTCAAATGATTACCATGAAGCTGGTAAATATCTGGGTTGGTTATCTGAACCTGCCGGTGGAATTCTTTGGAGAAGGAATTCCTGAAATGATCGCAAACCAGATTGGCACTTTCATTCGAAAAGAGCTGCCTCAAGACTGTAACCATGTCAGACCTTACGTTAGATACTTTATTGAAATGGATCTTAACGAGAGATTTGATCCAACATTTGATCTAGTACTGGGAGAAGATGACGTTTTTGAAGTCATGCTCTACTATGATCCGCTACCAAAATCTTTCTGCAAAATATGCAGAACAATCAATCATCCAAGATAGAAATGCAGACCAAAAAGTAGTGATGACTCCCCAAACATCTTATTGGAACCAGAACATGAAGAAATGGATCTTATGCCAATACCGTAATATAGAAGCTTCTATGAATTTGGAGGGTCATCTTCGACATATGTTCAGAACATGCCAGAAAGAGTCTTTGACCCAAAAGACTTGATTACCACCACACTGATACCGCAAAATCTGGTTTCCCCTCCAACCCCTCCGGGATTTAATCTGAAGATTATCGAGGAGGATTTAAGCTGTGCAAACCTTCAACCTCAACAGACGTATGAACAATTGAGCAGCACTCAATCTTCAAAAAGAGTGTGGGAAGAGAACATGGATTTCTCAGTGACTAAAATCCAAAGGTGGAAAGAGCCAGCTGAAGAAAGCAATTTGTCAAATGGGTCATACAACTATATTCATGGACCACTGAAGGATTCAAGTTTGGCATGGAACTTGGATAACTCTTTGACTTTAAATTGTGAAAGGAATAGTGATCTGAGTAATCAGTTAGCATTAGTAACTTCTGGTGGGCCACCACATGAGGCGCCTTTAACAGTTAGGCTGCCTATAAGAGAAGGCAACCAGATCCAGGAAATGGGAGAAATCAACAAAGGTAAAGAAATAATTCAAACCAGCGCGGCGTTTGAAGATCTCAATCAAAATTTCTCGATGGAAAGAGATCTGGTTAATCCAGATGAAACTTCTAAAATGCCAGATTTCTCGAATCCACTTGAAGGGGGAACAAAACTGCGACTCGACAAAGGGAAGCTACTCAAATTGATGAGAGACAAAGAATTGAAGCAATTGGGTTATGCAATGGATCTTAACAAATATCCGATGTTTGTCACAGAGGAAATAACAAACCAAATCTCAATCTCAAATTCTCGTGATGTTGTTGTAAATCAAACAGACAAATCAACAAAACCCATCCATGGGAAAAAGAAATATGTCTGTGCTAAGGAAAGAAAACATAGACTGGAGGCGATAGTGATGAGAAGGAATATCCAGAGTCTCATGGGAACTAAGTCAACTCAAATGAAAGGAACAAAGAAATCACAGAAGGAAACCCAGAAAAAATCAAAAATCAATACAACCAAAACTCCCGATTTCCTCATTCCACCCCATCTGTATTTCAAGAAAGATCAAACAACCCCTATACCAGAAAACCCTTTCATCTGCAAAACCCAAAATCTCAGTGATACCAGTGCAATCTCCACTTTCTCCGGAAAAAACCAATCCCAGAGTGTTCAATCTGCAACTCCTCCAAATGTCTCTTTGTTGGACACAAACCAACTCCGTTTCAATGTCATCAACTCGGCTGAGATCGAGAAGATAGAGGTGCCATTGGATGATACCTACAATTATGATGGAGCAGATGATGAAGGGAAAATAGAGCACACTAGGGATAACACAGTTACTCCAACTACTGCATACAATGACGATGATGGTGTCGCTCATGCTGGGGAAGGCCAGTTAACAAATACTATCCATACCCACAGTCTCATTTCCTTGATACTTAAACTGTTTGATAAAAGTACTATCTGGCTACCACATGTTGTTGATTTGGAATTGCTCTCTCAAGACGCTACTACATGTAAAGATCATAGTAACACAATTCTTCTTGCTAGGATATAAAAGATCTTTTCTGTCAATTCTTATTGCTTAGAAAAAACCTTTTTTATTAGTGTCGTCTGGGTAGGAAACTGTTCCATAGATAGATCGCACTCCTTCAACAACTCTGCTCTTTGTAATCTTGATCCTTTGAACTGGGATTTAGTTGTAAAAATTCTGGATGTTCTTCAAATGACTTTGTCCCTCAACCTTATTGCTTGGAATGTTCAATGGATAGGAAAACCCTTTTCTAAAACTCACTTGTCCAAACTTGTTAAAGAATATCACCCCGATATTCTTTTCATCTCTGAAACCAAACAGAAATGTGATAAAGTCAAGAACCTTCTCAACAAACTAAATTTTCCAAATGTAGAACTTGTCGAACCCAAAGGTGTTCTAGGTACAGCTGGAGGTCTGACTTTGGCCTGGAATGATAACATAAATCTTGAAATTCTTAGTACCTATGACAACCAAATTGATGCTATAGTCCATGAAGCTTCCTCTGGAAACCAATGGATGCTGTCTTGTATTTATGGAAATCCTAATAAAAAGCTTAAACTTAAATCATGGGATCCTTTCCATCAAGTTGCATCTAAAGTGAATACCCCCTGGCTCATCATCGGAGACTTGAACTTTGTTCTAAACTCTGAAGAAAAAAGGGGAGGAAACCAGGTCAATTTGAATGAGACCTTTTTCTTCAATAATCTTTTGAACTCCACCCAATTAATAGACATAGGTTTCTCTGGATACCCGTTCACCTGGTCTAATAAAAGAGATGGATCCCAGTTCATTGAAGCCAGATTAGACAGAGGTCTTTCAAATGACCAGTGGATAAACACATACCCCTCAGCTAGTATTCACCATCTACCTCCAATTGCCTCAGATCATAGCCCTTTGCTGTTAAAAACTGCTCCCATTTGGAAAGATGGATCCAAGCCTTTTAAATTCTTTGGGTTTTTTCTTGAAGATAAATCTTGTTTCGAGATCATAGAACAAGCATGGCAGCTTGAAATCCAAGGAACTTCAGCTTTCACTCTGGTCTCCAGGTTAAAACAAGTTAAGAAACTTGTAAAACAGTGGAACCGGGATATTTTGGTAACATTCAACATCATATAAAGGAAACTACTAAAAACATTGAGTTCTTCAAAAATGTTAGGAAATTACCAGATAACTCCCAAATCATTATCAATCTAAACTCTGAACTTGAGAAATGGTGTAACTTTGAGGAATCCATGTGGAAACTCAAAGCTACAGAAAACTCCATTAAACTAGGAGATAGAAAAACTGGCTTCTTTCACTCATCTGCTAAGCAGAACTATAGAAGACCCAGAATTGACTCTCTTTTGGACAATCAAGGCAAATGGTGCATGAATAGACAAGACATCTCTGACTCCCTCCATTCTCACTTCTCGGATATGGCCACCTCCGTTGACAGCCCAATTCCAAACCACATCCTTGATCTTATCCCTAGAAGTATCTCGGAGGAGGATAATGCGACTCTTATTGCCCCTCATACTGAGGAAGAGATTAAATTTGTCCTTTTCGGAATGCATCCAAACAAATCCCCGGGCCCTGATGAATTCCCCGTATTTTTTTTTCAAAAAAATTGGAATTTAATCAAAAATGACCTTGTGTCCACCATCTCTGAATTCCTTGAAAACAAATCTATCATAAGGGATATAAATGCTACCTTCATCACCCTGATTCCAAATTCCACACCTCCGCAGGAGACTTTCGACCAATTTCCCTTTGTAATACTGTTTATAAGATCATCTCAAAACTGCTAGCCAGCCAACAGATTAAAACCTCTGCTGGACAAGCTCATTTCTCCTTTCCAATCTTCTTTTGTCTCAAAAAGGAAAATTTCAGACAATGTGGTGATAGCACATGAGATTATTCACACTATGAGAAGTAGGAAAAAGCTGAAAAAAGGTTTAATGGGTCTGAAAATCGATATGTCCAAAGCTTTCGATAGGGTGGAATGGAAATTCCTTGATCTAACCCTTAAAAAATTTGGCTTTTGTGAACACTGGTGCTCTCTAATTTCTGAATGTATTGGTACTACTACAACAGCAGTTCTTCTCAATGGATCCCCAACCAATTTGTTCAAACCCTCGAGAGGTCTCCGACAAGGAGACCCTTTGTCTCCATACCTCTTCATTCTATGTATGGAAGGGATTTCTAGGTGTCTAAAACATGAGGAGGAAAAGGGTAAAATTCATGGAATTAAAGTGGCCAGAGGAGCGCCCTCGATCTCCCATCTCCTTTTCACCGACGACTGTCTTATTTTCGCTAGAGCTTCCAAAAAAGAGTGTAAAAATCTTATCACTATTCTTGAATCTTTCAGCTCTGTCTCTGGCCAACTAATAAATTATCAGAAGTCGGGAATCGTCTTTGGAAAAAGTGTGAATAACAAAAAAGCCAGGGAAATAATCGACATTCGGAAGGCAAGGAGAATCAAACTAGAAGACAAATACCTAGGATGTAGCAGACCAGAGAAGTTTTGCTTCCAACGGGTCGGGTTACGACCCGCTTAACCAGCTGTGACTCTCTGATATGCCACTCAAGAAACTAGACCTTCAAAGTTTCGGACCAATTCGATTAAGGGTCAAGTAAATGTCAGAATTGTCAGAGTAGTTCTGGATACCAGCCACCATCGGCCAGTGCCAATGGTCTTCCGGGTATCCACTGAGGTGGTGGGGCGCCCCAGTGGGCCTGACAACACACACCACATCAGACGGGTGAGGAATGGTCAGTGCCAATGTCAGGGTAGTTCTGGTTACCAGCCATCGTTGCCGCAACGATCTTCCGGGTAGCCACCGAGGTGGTGGGGTACCCCAGTGGGCCTGAAAATCTCACTGTCCCAGACGGTTCATCCTGATATAGTGGGGGTGCCAATTATGGCCCAGTAGATGGTATGAACTGCCTTGCAGTAACCATTCCTTTTCAGATGATATAAGTTACCTCGCACGATAATAACCATTGCCTAACTCACTAGCCGAGGCAGATGATATGAATTACTTTGAATGGTAATAATCATCTCTTGTCTCACAGACTGTATAGTTATCAAATGGTATGAATTATCTCGAAGACGCAACAATCATCTCATTATTAGGTAGTATGAACAGCCAGTACTGCAACTACCTCTTACCAAAACATTTTATAAACTGCTAGGGTTGCAATCATCTCCGAATAGATGGTATGAACTGCCAAGCAGCAACCAACACTTTCATATGATATGAACAACCTTGCATGGTTGTGCTGAACCGCATAGCGGCTGCCTACGTACCCTCTCCGTTGCTCGAAGGGATCAAGCACGACCGTAGTTCGTCATTCTGGTTTAGATGGTATGGACTACCCTCACTAGCAGTATTTATCTTTTATAAAATGATCTGAACTATCCCACTTAAATAGCAATCATCTCTTTTGTAGATTGTATGAACTGCTTGTTGTTGCAGCAACCATCTCTTAGATAGTATGAGCTGGTTACCTTAACAATAACTATCTCTACTCGTAGAAGTAACTTAGATGCTCAACCTAAATTCACGTTAAAAGTAACTCAAAAGCATCATATGGTATAATAATTGAAACTATCGGATGGATATGTATAAATGAGCATACAATATTATACTTGTAGGAATGAAGGTGGATATATACATATCAGCATATATACCCATGGAATGGTACCTGACATACAATATTCTTATGTCGACCGAACTCATACAACCAGCTCCTAAACAAGCAATAGCTGCTTAACTAAAAGTGCCAATAATTTTCAAGTATCGTCTACTGTGCATCTAAGCTAGAAGCTACAGAGTTCATACCTCGCGTTACCAACCGCTAGCATGAATCATAAACACTAATTAACCATCCATATCGACACCTATAACATATAAGCATTCATCCACAAGTCTGGTAACTGCCACTTCAAGATATAAGGCTAAAAATTATACAACCGCAGTTCAGAGATGGTTTTTTATTTTTAGCATAGATAGCAAGTACCAATAATGGTTCAAGTGCACAACCAAATCCATGTCAGAATTCAAAGCAAACCCAAGCCATCACACTTTCTTCAACCATGGAGATAAGAATAATTTCATAGTATACAAGAAATTGCCACAGCTTATCATAGAGATGAATATTGCTCCATATAAGCTTTCCCCTAAGTTATATACAAAGGCTAAATAATAATACATAATCAATCCAGCACAATATCACCTTGGATGTCAGAGTTGTATCAAATACTAAAGACCAAAGCTTTAAGGTTCTCCTCCCATATAAACGTGATTCCTAAATACGTGATAGGGATGTTGACAAACAATACAAAGGCCCGAATCCTTTATAGTGTTGTATATAATTCCATCTTGAATTACTACAAAGGGAATTTAGATTAAGTTTCCAAATCAATATATCGACAAAACATTAACATCATACAAACACCAAGAACATGTATTAAATAGAAAGTACATGGAGACTCCACAGAACTATGACATAATGCAATGGGCAATTGAATCGACATTGAAATTTCACTAAATAGAGGTCCTCCATTGAAAGACATGTCACGGTTCATTCTCTACAACATACATATCTTAAGGGGTCACAACCGATCCCAGATGGAGAAGTCACATTCAAAAATTATGCTCTTAAATTAAAGGAGCTTACCTTAATCAACTAAAATTGATGGTCATAATCCATAAGTAACACACTAAAACACCAACAATTTGTTAACTCACACAATGATGTCGATAGAGGTATCACATGGTTATACATAAGCAAAATGATGGAAACTTGAGCTCTTAGTTAAAATTCAGATCATACAATACCATTAAGCCATCTACAAGTGCGACACATGCATCACCATTCGTACTCCAAATGCTTACAGCCCAATTTGGTAAATAAGCATGCATGCAAGTATCTACATTATGGACTGTTCTTATGAAACTCACTGTGTATACTGATCGGATCGTAGTCAACTTTTCACCGTACATTCATAACTACATCAAACTCACTATATCAAAATTTCAAAGAAAAGTAACGGTTAAATATCAGATACGACTGAATTTATATGCTCCAACGAAACTGAATTCTGACAGACATTACTGTAGAAAACTCCCCATTTGGGGTACTTAACATGATCCATTTGCTTTGAAATTTTTACATCTCAATCATAACAAAAATGGGTTTGTCATATCCAAAAATCAGAGAAATCCATGCAGTCTAAGTGCTAAAATAGAGGTCTCAATGACCCTGCTATGTTATACAAAAATCTGTAGAATGGTTCTCTGTAACACATCAGTTTATACTACTTTCCCTAGTCCGATTATCCTGAAAATTTGGTAGAGTTTTCCTGACATGGTTACGTAAAACATATCCAAAAATCATAAGATTCCAACGGTCAGAACACAATTTATAAGCTCAACTCATAACAATATTCAATATTAATTAAATAACAACAACCACAGCTTAAGCCCAACAATTGAAGTAATTGATTGGCGATTCTCAAAGGACATCGAACTGAAGAAATTATGAACTTAAAAATCTATCATGGTAATCTTTGTTATAGCATTAGAAACCTTACCTCAAATCGCTAGTATCGAAGAGAAATAAGAGTCATCTTCTTTCAAGCTTTTTATCAAACATTTTGCAGGCGTAAAGCTTGTGGTGATGATACTTCTATGGTGTTGTACTCTAAAACCATTTTATACCTTCTCTTTCCCTGCAAATTTGATTTAGGGAATGCATCCACGTTTCCTAATCAACAACATACTGTAAACGTCCACAAATCTTAGCCATGCATAACACAATTGAACGCTAACAATGACAATTAGTTCACCCAAGTGGAATACAACCCAGCTGATGACCCAAAACACCAGCAAGATTGAGTCACAACATATCTTTGAGCAACACCAGGTGACACCATATCTCTAACCAGAACCATATCAACTTGAGCCGCTTCCCTCATGTACTCGTTAGCTTCTATCATCAATGATAACAACTAATTGATTAACAAGAATTCTAGGCAAATCTAATACTCTTTAGTATTAATAAAAATATCTAAGCTAATTCTCAAAGATAAGTTTCAAGCTTCAGAGTCATCAAAATTGGAATTTGGAAAAAAAGTTTCTCCCACAAATAAAATCCCCCCTTTCATATGCAAGACACGTGGACATCATGCACGCACGGCTATTAAGGCACCCATGATTCAGATTTAGCCAGACTCCCTATTTAGAATCTAATATTCACCCTTAGGACACCCAAAATTGTTAAAAGACACACAAACATAAATTTTCATTTTTCTTATTTTTAGCACACAGTGTAGAATTTTATTTTTCTACCCTAATGGGTCAGTTAAATCTGAGATAAAAGAACATATTGCTACATTACCAACACCTTAAAAAGAACATTGTCCTCAAAGTTCAAAATAAAACTTAGAAATAAGGAGGGTTACCTGTAGTCCCCTTGCGATAAAACACTGGCGAATCCCAAACTCACAGTCCTGATTGAACCGGAACCGATCTGATACCAACTGTAGCAGACCAGAGAATTTTTGCTTCCAACGGGTCGGGTTACGACCCGCTTAGCCAGCTGTGACTCTCTGATATGCCACTCAAGAAACTAGACCTTCAAAATTCCGGACCAATTCGATTAAGGGTCAAGTAAATATCAGAAATGTCAGAGTAGTTCTGGATACCAGCCACCATCGGCCAGTGCCAATGGTATTCCTGGTAGCCACTGAGGTGGTGGAGTGCCCCAGTGGGCCTGACAACACACACCGCATCAGACGGGTGAGGAATGACCAGTGCCAATGTCAGGGTAGTTCTGGTTACCATCCATCGTTGCCGCAACGATCTTCCGGGTATCCACCGAGGTGGTGGGGTTCCCCAGTGGACCTGACATAGGACTTCCCCTTTTTACTCATAGATCCAAGAATGAATGCTTTGGAAACATTCTTGAAAACATTAAAGGAAGACTTCCAGGATGGAGGGGAAAACACCTTTCTCCTGCTGGGAAATCAGTCATGATTAAACATGTGACTGACTCTCTGGATACCTACCAAATGACATGCTTTGTCATACCCAAAAACATCACAAAAAATGAATGCTCTGAATCGCTCCTTCTTCTGGGGGAACAAAGAAGGAAATACAAGAGGGTACTGCCCGAAAAAATGGACACATCTCTGTTGATCTAAAGATCTAGGAGGGTTAGATTTAAAAGATTATAATGAGTTCAATCTAGCTATGATCACTAAACTGGTCTGGAGGCTTATCCACAACCAAAACACCCTGTGGAGGAAATGTATGAAAGCTAAATACTTCAAACATATATCTCCACTTCTTCTCAAAGGGGATAAACCTCCGGGTAGTGCTTCCTGGCTCTGGAAATGCCTCTGGAAAGGTCTAAAACTAATCCAGAGGAATGCAACTTGGAGAATAGGAAATGGAAAATCTATTGAAATCTGGGGCCATAACTGGATCCCTTTGGATTTCCCAAATCATATTGCCTTAGAGAAAATTAAACCAAAAATCCAAAACACCTTAACAAAATTCGAAAAACTTTTTGCTGAGGAGCCTGGATACTGGAATCTGGATTTTATCAATCAGGTTTTTGAACCAGATGTGGCAGAAAACATAAACATATCCAGCTGGACACAACCAGGACAGATGATGACAAGCTTGTTTGGCTCACAAACAACAAAGAGGATCTCTTTTTTAAACTTGTCTACCAATTCCTTGTCAAACATACTACCACTGAAATCAACCCTAGAAACAACCCTAAGGTGTGGAATAAATGTTGGAACCTCAAAACTGCCCCTAGAATACAGATGTTCATCTGGAAATTTCTCCATGACATTCTTCCAGTGAATGCTAACCTCAACCTGAAATTAAAAGATATAGATGCCACTCGCGGTATGTGCAAATGTGAGGAAGAGACAACTATACATTCTTTGTTCAACTGCATCTTTAGTAGAGCGGTTTGGTTTGGTTTTGGAGTTCTCGTCAATCATCAACAACCAATAGGAACTACCCATGAGGATATCTTCCTTTCCTGGTATGACTATGACATGGAAGAAAACTTCCCAGAAAAATGTGCTACAATTTGCTGGTATATATGGAAATCTAGGTGCAAACTTTGTTTTGAAGGAATTATCCCAAACCCACATACCACAATCCAAACTGCTAGGCAACATTTGAAGGATCAGAAGCAGACCCAACTAAACCTTATCCCTGTGAGAAACCCAACTTTAGAACAAAGGTATGCAGGAATTTTACGGCAGACAGAGGAAAATATGAAAATCAACATACACATTGTCCTGAATAATAATCTACACACTGCGGCAACAGTCATTAATGTTTATAACTCGTATGACGTGATTTTGGAAACTGCAGGAGTAATAAATGCAACGCGGAATGTGGTGACAGCACAATCTATAGGAGTGGTGGCAGCTCTGATGATTGCAAGAAGAAGAAACCAAAGGAGGATCCAACTCAATTTGCAAGACAAAAAGGTCAAAAATCAAATGAACCGCCATCTAAGGCAAAAGGAGAATTGTGCTAGCAACACAATTCTGTCGTCTTTTATGAACTTAATTATGTATTTTGATTCAATAAATTGTAAAACCTTTAATAGAGTAGAAGGTTTTAATCTCCAAAAAAATGCTCATAATTTCCTAAACACCCAAAATCTGGGGAATATGGAAAAACAATGATGCCTGGAAACCGTAATTTAAATAGCTGTGATGCTCAGTGGGGAATCATCCCAATCGACTAGTTTGCTTTGTTTGTAACTCCTTTTCAAGAAGAAAAAAAGATCTTTAATTTTTCATAATAATTGTTCCGGATATCAGAAGCGACCAAGTGATTTAATGTTTCTTGTCGATATTCGTCTAATTTACAAAAGTCGACCCAGAACCCGCCAGGTGTTTCTCGATTCCGAAACGATTATGGAAAGTCAACCGGGTAAGTCGACTTATGTGGTTTTAAATACTGGGTCATGAGATAAATTGTGTAATTTTTTTTTTTATTTATGTACATACATTTTAGGTCACAATACAGGTGTTGTTCACATTATAGAGATTTTGGGACACGTAATAATTTCCGGATCACGATATAGATTTAGTTTTTACCAAAAAGACAGGATTGAGTGATTAACTAAATTTCGGTAAGTACATTATTTGGGTTAGTGTAGTAAGTGTAGGGTTCTTGAAAATTACGCAAATCCTAAGCAATTACATTCACATGTGATATTCTGCCTAGAGCCGAGCAAGGTCCAATAATATCTTCATACTAACAGTAGAGTTATGGGCATTACAAAGACGCTCAGAGTAATCTGACTATGCCAACTGATAATAGAGGTTGACTATGCCAACTGATAATAGAGGTTATTGTATATCTTTTACAAATAAAAGCTAAAACAAAAGTTTGATTGTTCTTAATCATATGGATGACTCTAAAATTAGCAAGGACAAATAGATTTGATGAATAAATTCCTTACCACCTTGATAGATAGCATGGTAACAAGAAGAAAACCTTCCTTGCACTACATCTGGATAAAAGTTTTTAAATTTCTTAAGAGTGGCCATATTTTCAGCTTAAATTTGAACACTCATGTGCTGCATCTTTGGCTCAATTAAAATCAAGTTCGTCTCTTCTCGAGAGTACATCTTTTTTATAATATCCTAAATGTCCTCCATCTCCAATGCAGTTTCCTCCAAAATCAATAGAAATTAGAGCAGTATATAGACAATGTGCGCCAGGATTCTGTAAAATGCATACTCTTATGGAACACCAAAGGGCCCGTTGACATTAAAGGAAAACATATTATTTTGAATAATTTTCATTATGTTTTTGGTCCCATAGAAGGCTTTAAACGAGAGGACGTAAGAGATTTCGCCTAATTAGAGTATTTTCCTCTCTGGCATAGCTTTACAAGTAATACTAGTAGTCGGCTCCACCAGAAACAACAAAAAATGAATTTTTCTTCCTAAGGATAGTTTGCAAGAATAACAAACTTCACTATTTATAGACCAAGGATGTTTGTACAACAAGGAAATTCCAAAACCGAAAGATTCTCAAGAACCTAATTTCGGTTTTCATATTTCCAACTAATATCGAACCTGTAATTCCGAAATCTCTTATACAAAATATGTAATATTAGTTTAGCACTTAACTAATATATATTTTCTAGAGATATTTTTCAATTGTTGGAAAATCAAAACATATAAATTCGAAAATCTTAATTAAAAGATTCTCCAATATTTCGGGTTGGGATCACCTTGAGTATCAAGGAATATCTTTGAATAATCAATAATAAGAATTATGCACATGTTAAATTATGTGTACATATAAAACTTTCATATCAAGGAAACCCTAACTCCAAATTCACACAAACCCTAAAGTGTATGCGAATATCGAAAATAGGTTTTGCTTTTGGGATCGGTTCTACCATGGCTCTTAATTAACATAGGCTAGGATTGGTTCCACAATTATTCCCCATACTATACCTAGACTCCCAACAAAAGCTACCATATATTCCAAGATAGGTAGAGATCGGTTCTACCTTGACTCTCAACATAAGTTAAGATCGGTTATTTCTTAATTCCATCCTTAGTTACGAATTGGTCATCCAATAGGTCATCCAATAGATCTTCATAGAAAACCGGACCAAACCACCTATTGATTTATTTTCGATTACGAATAAAGTTCGTATATATACTTTCTTAAACCAATTAATGTAATAAAACATAGTTTCTTAGAATGAAATCACACCCATATTCAATACACAATCAAGTAACAAGTTACATAGATTAAGTCGATGTCTGATTTACAAAGTTCAAAAAATAAACGTTATACTTCGTAATTCAATATACTTCCTTGACGCTTTGATCATACTAATATGACCAATTGTAATACCAGAGTATCATATATATAACCTCGCATGTTATGTTTTCAATCTTAAAAGACTTGAAAGAAACGATAGGAATGAAACAAGTCAAGTTTGTATTACTAACCTCAAGTGGAAGGATGGCGTCTTCATTGTATTCGATGCGTCTTTGCCTTCTTCAGGTCTTCAAAATAATACTTGTATTCTCAACATTTCTAGAATTTCTAGTCTAAGCTAAACGAAGTTGACTCTAGTAATTTTAATCAAGCGACTCTAGTTGAGTTTTGATACTAAAATATGACAACCAAACTTGACATACCAACGCTTGGTGAGTTCAACTGAGCAATGCTCTAACAACATATTCACAGCTTCACATTCTTCTTTGTATTTATGAGGCAAAATTTTCATATGCTTACATGGTATCCATTCTTCGGAATCAATCTATGTTGAGAACTTTAGTTTGCTTGGGATCAAAGTAATTATTAAAATTGGAAGCTAGTTCATGAACCCACTTTGATCACAAGAAAATTTGCTTGAACCTTAACTAATCTTGCAGGTTTCATCATTACAAATAGCGAAATCTCTGCAATGTAGTTACCCAATCCCTACACATGTATACTAGCTACACATAGAGTCGTGCTCTAAAGACCTAGGTTTCTTCGTGAAATATGACTTGGTTACGACTTTGAAGACTTTACTCGGCCTATAAATGCCCCATTTTAACTTTTTATAATTAAAATTAAATAATTCAAATGGATTTCCCAAATTCGCCATTGTTCAGTGGATCATCATATGTGTTTGTGATTCCCATATATGATAATTGCTGAATTCTGGATAACTTGACGAACTTTCAAGTCTAGACAGGTTCTCCCCTTCTGTTGACATTATGTATGACAACCCATAGTATACACGGTTCGAACACTCTGAACTATAAACACATAAGAAAATTGAAATCCAAACAACTACATAATGTCCTCGAAGTAATCCAACAATATTCATAAATGAATGCAGTGTATCCTTGGCTTCATTATAACTACCAATGGTGTGTCAATATTTACATTAACTGCTAGCGTTACACAATGAAGAGGGGATGGTACCACCCTTCCTCCAACAGGATGAGCGGTGATTTTATTTCTGGTGTTACATCAGAGGGACGCTTATGAACATCCTAGGTATTTTGAGGAAAACCTTTTCAACAAGTTACACAAGCATGTAGGGATTGAGTTTTCAGTATTGCATAGTAATCAATCAAGGATGGGTTGAATAAGGTATAACAAATGAATTTCTTACAACCAAAGTTAATTCTCGATTGCTAAATCTAAGATGTTTCCTTGGATACAAAAAACTGTTTCTTTGGTAAGAGTTGGGCTTGCAACAAGGTTCTTTCCATGGTTTGAAGTTTTAGACAGTTGTTAGCTCAAGTAAATTCTATGAAAAAAGTTACTACCAAAGATAACTCCAAAATACTAAGAATGGATAATGTGTACAAAGAGGCAACTATATAAAAGAAGATCTAAACGTTTGAATCTCAAGATAGATAAATTCTTCGAAAGAACTTAACATTTTCCATACAAAGGAATTAGCTAAGAAAAATAAATTTGTAAGCGTGTGAAAAGTTCTCCTTGAAAATTAAAGAAGAATGAATGAGTCCAAAGCCAATAGTTTATTAGGTTTACACGTTAAGTTTTTTAGTCTGTGAACTCAAGTGATGTGTTCTTGAGATCATAAGATAAGAAATAGAAATTCAAAATCTTCATAGGTTCCAAACTCAAATGTAAATTAAGTTATAGGAAATATTCAAGCCTTTAGGTTCGCGAACTCAAATGCTCAAAAGTCATAAGAGAACTTTATTGTACTAGCTAGGTTCGTGAACTCACCCTTTTGGACTTACAAGCTTGGGAAGTTGAAATATCACTAGACTTAACAAAATCTAATCAGTGATATGGTATTCTTTGAAATATGACAATTTACTATAGTCCTCAAATTGATAAAGACCAATCTTCATTACTTACTTGATGGAGTTTCTTCAAATTGATGTCTTCGTGTGATCTTTAATTTTTCATATTATTAGATGTGTTTAGTTTCATTCGTATACAAAAAAAAAGGTAATGTGTACCCATATTACAAATTGTAAATTAATCTTTACACATTAAAAATATTTTAATTAGGATTTAACCACGTTTTCGTAAACCTAAAGCTATTTCAAATTTAGGATTGAAAAAACTGATTTAGTTGTATATATATAAAAATTACGCCATTTTTTACTGGTTGAAAAAAGTATATATGTGCAAAATTTATAAAATCAGGTTCATTTTCGCTAATATCGATGGTTTGAATGACTTTGATAACTATATTAACTTTGATAAATTTAGGTTCCAGCTAGAGTTGTTTTAATATGGACATATCATGTTTTTGTTTCTTTTTGCTACTAGATTGCGCTAAGAATGTTAAACGTTAGTGGAATCCGGGCTTACTTGGAGTATGTAGTATGTTCAATGTTGATGGTGTAATTTTGTGCGAATAACTATTATCGATCATCTTAGGTTAAAATAATGAGTGCATGAAATGTTATCTATTTTTGTATATTTTCAATATTTTTTGGTAGGAAACTGATAAAAACGATAAAGGGAATGTACACGTGATTAGGGATCTCAATTCAATCCTGGAAAATTGTAGTTCTCAGAGCAAGAAATTTTAACAAACCACTGTTTGAATTACCATTTGAATGTATTATTAAAATGATTCACTGATTTTATGAATGTAGAAAATGCAGTATTACCCAAAATATTCTCAGGACGATTTGTGAGTATCTTTTTTTTCTATGTTAACTTAACTCGATTTGGTAGAAATTATATCCCGATATTCTTATTTATTATTCTCATAAATCCCTAGGTTAATTGTAGAAAAATTTATTCGTCACGCTGATTTTGGAACACCTAAATCCAAGGTAATTTCTAATAATTAGTTGGTTCTTTGATATTTTTTTTTATTGAATCTATCAAAAGTTATTTACTTCTTCTTATTTTTTGGTTGCTTTTATACCTCAAATAGTTGTTAAATTTGTCGATGCGAGCTTAGAAGAGACTATACTGTTTGATATTCATTTTCTTGCATTTGAATATTTGCACATGAATAGTTTTTTTTTTGGCATATAAAATCTCTTTATAACATATGAATACATTTACTGTTTACATTACTACTAATTAACTTATTGTCAAATATGTGTTAAAAAAACAATGTATCACAATATGAACTTTCATTTTTCTTATGATTACATATACTCTTTCTAGTAGAATTTGATTCTGCCATTGGTCTCTCACTTCTTTTCTGAAAAATTATATTTGGGGTTTTGAGAAATCGCTCTAGGCATAGAACTGGAGGGAAATATGAAATTTTATATGATTTTTATAGGGCAACATTTTTTATAAAAATGGGGTCAGATGTCTGGCCCCATTACTACATTTGTATTGAAAGTTATAGTAATGGTCTCTTTTATCATTCTCGGTAGACCCTATCGTTTCCAGTCTCTCTTGTCTAAGTGTGTAATAATTTGGTTCTAGAAATCCATGGTTTTGCATAATCATCCCTTATGTAATCTTTTTTATGAAAAGTTGAAGCACTTACTTTAGATACGTAAGATTGACATGTTATATTTAAGAACAAGATTTTTGTAGGTAAAGGAGTTATGAAAGTACTTGCTGATTCATTTAATGTAGCAGTAGAGATCACTTTCTTCAAGGAATTCAACAACCACTAAACCACCATTAGCATCAAAGTTTCTCAAGAAGGATCCAATCAATTACCTTAGATACGTAAGATTGACATGTTATATGACTTCAATCCCGATTTATCCCCAACAACAACAGAGAATCCAGCAACTAAGATACCAGAAATAAAATTCTCAAAGGCCCCGACAAAAGTCACTATACACTTTTAACACCTTATAGGAAATACATAAGTGAATTTATTTTGTGAGGGACGTGTTCTAAAAATCCGTCTTGATTTGTATAAATTTCGAAGTTTATTCACACTTATAAATGACTTTTAGCAACACTTTTATTGACGTATATCACTCTAAGGCCAGATCTCCTAGATCGTGAAATGATAGACGCGTTTATATGTATAATTTGTCCTCAATGTTTCATATTGTTAATACTCATTTTCGTCCTTATTATGGTGTTTTGTGTGTTTGTAGGTATTTTTTGGAAATAAATATTGTTGGAAAATTTGGCTCGAAAAGTTGCTCGGAGCACCTCCGAAGGACATTTGCTATACGGACCCCCACTTTTGCTATGTGTCACCCACGGCTATGTGTAGCCCATTTGTCCACATCACCCATTTGTTATTCGGCACCCAGGACGTTGGATAAGGGCTAACCATCTTCTTCATTTCAAAAGTTATGTTTTGGCGGGAAATTTTTGGTTTCAATGTCAGAACTAGGGTTGTGAATTTAAGCTTGTTTCAGTGAGACTAAAGAGCTGGAACAGTTTGGGTATCTTCCTTTGAGCCTAACAAGATTGTTTTGGGTCTTTGGTTCGATGGATTTTGGCTAGAACTCGAGTTAGAAGAAATCAGGGAGTTACGGGTTTTGCATGAGAAAACCCCGAGAGTTGCTGCTTTTGATTTTGGAGACTTATGGAGTGATTCAATCACTCAAATGGATTGATACGGGCCTGTTACATCTAAACAGGACTGGTAAGTCCATCAGAACCGGTGAAACTGGGCTGTAATTGTGGATAGAAGAAAACATGGAGGTTTGTTTGGCCGAGAAGACACTCACGGGAAATAACGTGAAGATAATGTTCTTGCATGAGTTTTACTTCACCAGGGACTCATTCTAAGCGTGTTTGGAGCATGAATGAGATTAACAAGGAAGGTCGGACAGCTGCAGATGCATGATTGTAAAAGAAAAGAAAGAAAATATCTCCAAAATATTTTCTTTTACTGCCGAAAATTGGAAGGATTTTCCGGAGTAATGAGCGAAGATTCTTCTCCCTGTTGAGTATAAATAGTCTATTAGGGTATCACTGAAGGGTTAGAGAGAGTTGGGAGGATTTAGAACATCTCAGAGGCGAGAAATTGAAAGTTGCAGAGAGTCACCATTTCTGCTGCTGCATAGCTGAAGAACACGAAGAACAGACCAACAAAGTAAGTCGTTTTTCTATAGTGATAACGACTCACAGCTGAGGGTCGTACATCAGAGGCAGACTTATTTGCTACAGTATCAGTGGCACATGCTGTGTGTCGTTCTGGTTTGTAACACATATAACTGTTACAAACCCGATTTTCATTATATTTCTCCCTTTTCATCATTTGTAAACCATTTTTGAGTAATAATAATGAATTTTGAGCGTGTGTTCCAACATGATGATGTGCTAGTTCTCTCACAACCAAGGCAATGAGGAAGCTATTTACGCATGAATAATTTGGTAACTATTATATTTTCTCTAATATTTAATTATAATTCACTAAATCACTGCTTTTGTAGAGTTTTTAATTGTTTGCATAATTTTCTTCATTAGTTGTGATTCAATTAGATAGGTTATGCTTTGATTAGATAATCTATGCTTAGGGGATACAATTAATTTTTGAGAATTT
>NW_020625488.1:0-349 GCF_003573695.1 Papaver somniferum
GTTGCAAGATTATCATATACAAACTCGATGTTCTCGTCCAGGTAGGATTTGAGGTGTGAAATATATCAGATTGGATAAAACTGCAACCTATTACTGAACTCAGGTTGCAAGATTACCATATTCATACCCGATGTTCTCGTCCAAGTGGTATTTGAGGTGTGAAATATATCAGATTAGATGAATTTGCAACCTATTACTGAACTCAGGTTTCAAGATTACCATATACATACCCGATGTTCTCGTGCAGGTGGGATTAGAGGTGTGAAATGTATTAGATTGGATGAAACTGCAACTTACTACTGAACTCAAGTTGCAAGATTACCATATACATACCCGATGTTCTCGTCCA
>NW_020625489.1:0-1131 GCF_003573695.1 Papaver somniferum
TATTGATAGTTTTGTCACTAAAATTTACAAAGGGGGAGATTGTTAGAGCACTGCTCGGTCGAACTCGCATGCGTTGCTATCTCAAGCATGTTTGTCAATGTTAGTGATCAAAACTATAAGTTTTGATTTCTAGTCTACTTATAGATGTCTCAGACTAGGGCATAAATTGTGTAGTTGAGCCTTAGACTTCACAGTGTTCATCATTTTGAAGACGAAGAACTACTAAGGAGAGCTTATGGAAATTCATCAACAAAAGGTATGTGGAGACTGAAACTCGTCTATCACTTGGAAAGTCTATTTCTACTCTATCTCCTATATTAAGACATAAGTCGTGTTACGATATAGTTTTCTATTATACACATTTGAGATTTCGAGCTGAGTTTAGCTCGTTTACATATTTCTCGGAATATGTGCTGTAAAGTTTTCGCTTCGACCAAGTTCATCTTATATTTTTGACTCAAGTCAAAATATGATCATGTGAAAATTTTCGAGTAATATCTTACATGGTTTGTGTGATACAATCATTTAGTGTAGACTTGGAATGTTTCGTTATGATTATTTCAATAACTTGAAAATTGCTTTGATGCTAATAGTGTGTGAAAACGACTATTGTCATCCTCTAAGAAAGTTTCAAATCATTGAAATAAGAGTTTAGAACACTTAAGCATTATTGGATATGACATTTTGTACTCTTGCACATATGTAATCCATATCCGGGAACTATAGTATGCGTACCCGTACGCGTACCTGTTGGCTTGAGAAATCCGGGAACCTAAGTATGCGTACCCGTTCGCGTACTGGCGTAAGGTTCATGTCCGAATATTTCTGCTGGGATTATAAGTATGCATACCTGTTTGCGTACTTACAAAACCCAATCTTGGTCCGGGTATTTCAAGTATGCGTACCGGTTTGAATACTTGAAGGTTAAAGTTCTAAAATCGGTTGCAAACCGTGGCTATAATGTTCATGAATTGATTCAAGTGAATCAAACCGATTTTGTTTCAATTGTGTTCTTGTATACGTCTATGAGAATATAGAAATTGAACAACTCTTTAACTAGTTTTATTTGAGTCATTTGAACTAGTTATGGTTAAGATGAACAAGGTTGATATGAGAGTTGTTAGAGCATAG
>NW_020625490.1:0-1293 GCF_003573695.1 Papaver somniferum
TTGTGTGAAGTAACTAAGGCAATTGAATCCACCTTGTGCCCTAATCAAGCAATGCAATCTAGGTTTAGTTGGAGTTCCTATGCATACATCTAGAATGAGATGAAAATCAGCTTGCTCACTGATATGCCCCTAGAATTGATTGTCTTTTGACAGCACAATCAATCACAGGCATGCAAGAGCACTGAGTACTTCTCATTGCTCAAGCAAACAGGCAATAAGAATACTATCCTAACCATGCATCATCCAACAGTGCACTAGGCTTCATCAGAGCCCTAGTTGCAGTGAATTAGCTCATGCTAGACATGAGTATAACCAAAGCATTCATCCAACAGACTAAATTCAAATGCAACATACATACAAGAAACACACATTCAACTGTTGCTAAACAGAAATTGGGAAATTGAGAATTGATTCAATAAATTGTTCACTGGCTAGCCCAGAGATAGTCTATAACACAACCCAACAGTACATATTTATACCCACAGATTAAAATTAGGGTTCTTCCCCCTTTTCCCAAAAATCAGAAAAATAGGGTTACCTAATTTGTTGAAAATTGAGCCTTGAAATCGAGCACCCATGCTTTGAATCGTCCTTATGCTCCCTCCTGAATCTTCTGCTACCATTAATTTCCCTAAATCGAGATGTTTTATCAACCTCACCTAGGACAGTTGGTGAGAGAGGATAAAACAGCTAGGTTTAGGGGGATTGTTTGGGGGTTTGTTCTGTCGGGTGATGGTGGAGGTTATGGTGATGGTTGAATGATTTGGGGAAAGGATGGTGGAGTGATTTGGGGGAAGGGTCACTGTTGCAGGAGAGGGGAAGAAGATGGAATCGATGGATTTGGGAGAATGGTGTGTTTGGCTAATGGGTGTAGGGTTCGGGTACTAGGGTGTTGAGCAGGTGTAGAGAATTTTGATGTTTCGCGAAGCTGGACCGATGGATGGGAAGATGGTAGGTGGATCTGACGGCGATGCGGAGGCAGGCGATGAGCGACCGTCGGATGAAGAGATACAACGAAACGAACGGTACTTGATGGAGTTAGGTACTGTAGTGTAAGGCGGAGATATCAAACTTCGATGCACAGCAAGGGAGCGACCGTCGGATGCTTCTGAGAACTGATCTGACGGCTGAAGACGCAAGCGGGTATGGATTTGGGTTTTAGGCTTTTGGGTATAGAATATGGGTTTGGGAAATGAGTTTGGGCTTGGAAAACCTTGAGCCCACTTCTTCTTTAAGAACAACTTTCTTCTTCTTGAGCCCACTTCCAGCTTTTTGGACGTGCGCTCCATTCTT
>NW_020625491.1:0-800 GCF_003573695.1 Papaver somniferum
AAACTAACATAGGGACTTCGGCACTGACAGCTATTTTATCCAAAATGAAAATGTAAAAGGGGGTTTTTCAGATTGACTAGCAAAATAAATACAAATATAAACATCAAGGACGAGAATGTTGGATTATTACCTACCAAAGCTTAAAATCTTTCAAATCTTTGCTGAACACTAACATGTGTGTTTGCCTGTACTCAACATAAACTGTCAGAAGAAACTCGCCAACAATGAATAATCAAATCAAATATTCATGACGTATCAACAACTGTTATATATGCTAGCTTACCAACGCCTGTCACAGAGTTTCGGACCTTTTTTATTATGCATCATGCGAAACCTAGCTCGATTTGGAAGAAATACAACAAAATCTTTATTTGGATTTAGGGTAGGAGGACGAAGTGATTGATCCTTAAGGTTGGGGAACAAAGTGATTGATTTACTAACACCATACAGATTCAGGGTTCCTGAATCGCCACACAAGAAGTGAAACAAAAACTAAATTTAGGGTTCCTGAATCGCCACATAAGAAGTGAAACGAAAACTATCTTTCGGCTGAACGTTATTTGCTAGAAAGGGGTAATTCAGTCATTCTGTATGAGATAAAATTTGATTCCCTGCAATCCAATTCAATTGCACTCTTTAAACGATGGAATCCAAAACGTACATTTGGAGGCAATCAAATTACTACAGAATTCCGTTCTGGATAGGTTTCACCTGTTTGGTTTGGAGGAATAGGTCAGATTACATAGTAATCTGATTATGAAGGCTTCAATTCTCCCAACCAAACGACTGTAGGTGCCACA
>NW_020625492.1:0-411 GCF_003573695.1 Papaver somniferum
AATATAGACAGAAGAATCATGGTATCCACTTCCGTGTACTAGCGAAAGCATTACGGTGGAGATCATATTCACTCGTGTACCGTAGTAGGTAAACTGGAAGAGGAAAGAGAAATAACCTTGGGCTTTGTTGATTTACTACGTGATGATTATATTGAAAAAGACCGAAGTCGTGGTATTTATTTCACCCAAGATTGGGTATCTCTACCGGGTGTTCTGCCTGTGGCTTCAGGTGGTATTCACGTTTAGCATATGCCTGTTCTGACCGAGATCTTTGGAGATGACTCTGTACTACAGTTCGGTGGAGGAACTTTAGGACACCCTTGGGGTAATGCACCATGTGTTGTAGCAAATCGAGTAGCCCTAGAAGCGTGTGTACAAGCGCGTAATGAGGGACGTGATCTTGCTCGTCAA
>NW_020625493.1:0-812 GCF_003573695.1 Papaver somniferum
AGCCTAGTCCAGCCCAGCACGTGATTTAGCCCAGCGCGGCCCAACACGTTAGTTTTGTGGGATGTGATGGGTTAGTCTAATCGGCACAGTAGCAACGCACAGCACGCGGCACAGATAAGCACGTGGCCTGGCCCTGCCCAGCACGTTAACAAAACACGTCATAGCATGCGCAAATACACTATATAACAAGACATAATACATCACTTTTTGTGTATATTTCACAAAAGAGTCACTATTATAGCTAGTTTTTGACATTTTATGCTGGCTTATTTTTATAACAACACATATAATACCTAAATATTTGGAAAATATATGTCAATATCGTTGTTATAATGTCGTTACCTATATTTGACTAGAACATTGATTTACATGACAATCATTCAATTTTATATTTGATGGAGTATTTCTTTTTAATGAATAACCTTGTTAATTTTACTTGAAATAATTTCAAAAAATGATATGTTGTCTATTTAGATTCTCGTAATAATTTAATGTATACCATTAAGTGATTTTAAATTGTTTATAACACGTGTGCCAACACGGCACAGCATGGCACATCACGTTTATTCGTGTGTTGTACCCGTGGGCTGTGCTGTGCTTAGCTTTTGACTATTAAAACACAACACGACACAACACGTTTAAAAAAAAAACTTAGCTTACCTTATGTGGCTAATGACTGCAAATCTTTGCCAAGGGGTACTAAACAATTTAACATGGTAGAATACTCTTATTTTCAGTTGGAACTATGGGTCAATTTAAGTCAATATCACCATCATATCTTATATATCTCGCATCGTATCGGCGACGATATT
>NW_020625494.1:0-1037 GCF_003573695.1 Papaver somniferum
CCAATCTTACAATTGAACTCGTACGATAGAAAATGGCAAGATCAGATCGCTCAACTACAAGAGAAGTAGTTTCTCCTGGCTTCACAATCCCAATTAAGTCTTTAAGTCGTTAATCGACAAGGTCTCGAGAAGAAACCTACGACTAAAGGAGAATCGATTCTAGCAAACCAACCAGTATCACACAGGAGGTGTGGGGATTAATTCTGCACAGTTGCTAGACGTCTCTTTATATAGTTTTCAAATAAGGGTTTGGAATCTAAGTTATTTTGGTAACAAAGCATTCAATATTCACCGTTAGATGAAAAACCTGATTTATCCAAGCTAATATCTTTCAACCGTTAGATGGAAACTTAGCTTGTCACACACAAATGAAATGTATTCATTTAGGTTTGAGTAACCGTACCTAAACGTGTACATTGGTTGGTTCACAAATAGTCGACCAATGGTTAGCCATATGAGTGCTTTCATATCAACCGTATTCATCTTTCTCATAACTAGTTCAACTGATTCATAAGAACTAATTCAAGAGTTGTTCAATTGGTTAGGTGATAGACACATTTTTGTGTCCGATTTGTCTCGATTCTATATATTGTTAGGGCTCATTTTTGTACTTATTATGGTGTTTTATTTATTTGTATGTATTTTTGGCCAATCAAAATTTTTGGAAAAAATTGGCTCGAAAAGTTGTCGGAAAGTACCCGGAGGACATTTTCTATTCGGACTCTCACTTTGGATAAGGGGTAACCTAATTACTAAGGGGAATCCCATTTCCAGGAAGTTGATAATCGCACCCTTACCCTGGATAAGGGGCAACCATCTTCAACATTTCAAAAACCAGGTTTTGGCGGGAAAATAGGTGCAGTGAAGAACAGATTTTGGCAATCGTGATTTGGAGGAGTTTGAGGTCGATTAAACCTCTGATTTTCATAGGATAGACTCCTTATGGGTCTAGGAATCTGATATGGGTGTTTAAATCGATTAGACTGGGCTCAATTGACGGATTTTTATCACAACAGAAAATATGGAAAGTCACGTGT
>NW_020625495.1:0-654 GCF_003573695.1 Papaver somniferum
GATTTATCGAATTTATTGGCATCACTGGCTTACAACCACGTGAGTAAGGCCAATGCCGGAGACCCATATTGCATCATCTGTCACGATGAAGCTTCATTTGAAACGATGAAACTTCATTTGGGCAGGGCCATTGCAAGATGCGGCCTCGAGAGTTGGTGAATGATTTTTCCTCCCCTAATCTAATTTGTAGAAATGCAAATAAGACATATATAGGGAAGGTACGTTGGTCGAGACGAAAATGCAAGTTTGCCTTGCATTTCCTACGGGAAGCGAATGCCACGACTCTTTGGCATGCATTTATGCGTGCCAAATGCGATTTATCGAATTTATTGGCATCACTGGCTTACAACCACGTGAGTAAGGCCAATGCCGGAGACCCATATTGCATCATCTGTCACGATGAAGCTTCATTTGAAATGATGAAGCTTCATTTGGGCAGGGCCATTGCAAGATGCGGCCTCGAGAGTTGGTGAATGATTTTTGCTCCCCTAATCTAATTTGTAGAAATGAAAATAAGACATATATAGGGAAGGGACGTTGGCTTGGAGAGTGGTGCACGATCATTCTGCGGCATGGCTTACGGCTTTGACGGTGATGCACAATCATTATACGGCATGGCTTGCGGCTTTGACGGTGTTGCACGATCATTATGCG
>NW_020625496.1:0-680 GCF_003573695.1 Papaver somniferum
AAGATAGAAAAGTAGTCACAAACAACTTCGTCACATCGTTTGTGATTCCACAATATCTTGTTTCGTTAGTCGATTAAGATTATTGTGAAGTGATTGATAATTCTAGGCTGTTCTTCGGGAATATAAGTCCGGGTTATCAATTGGTTCCTGTTCACCTTGATTTATCAAAAGACGAAACAAAAACTCGTAGGTATTTTTGTGGGAGACAGATTTATCTATTACCGTAGACTTTTCTGTGTGATACAAATTTGTTTATTAAAGTCTTCGACTTTGGGTCATAGCAACTATTAGTTGTGGGTGAGATCAGCTAAGGGAATCAAGTGCGTAGTATCCTGTTGGGATCAGAGACTTAAGGAGCGCAACTGTACCTTGGATCAGTGTGAGATTGATTGGGGTTCAACTACTGTCTAGACCCAAGTTAGTTTGTAGTAGGCTAGTGTCTGTAGTGGCTTAATACAGTGTGTGTTCAATGTGGACTAGGTCCCGGGGTTTTTCTGCATGTGGGTTTCCTCGTTAACAAAATTTCTGGTGTCTGTGTTATTTCTTTTCCGCGTTATATTTTGCTACATAATTGAAATATCACAGGTTGTGCGTTGAATCGATCAATTGGGAAATCCAACCTTTGGTTGTTGATTGAAATTGATTGATCCTTGAACATTGGTCTTTGGTACCGTTCAAGT
>NW_020625497.1:0-2916 GCF_003573695.1 Papaver somniferum
GATTGTGTCTTGTATACTTCTATGAGATCTAAGCAATTGAAAAACTCTCTAACTAGTTCTTTTGAGTTATTTGAACTAGTTATGGTGAAGATGAATAAGGTTGATATGAAAGTGCTCATATGGCTAACCATTGGTTAATTATTATTGAACCAACTAATGTACATATTTAGGTACGGTTATTCAAACCTAAATGAAGTTACATTTCATTTGTGTATAACAAGCTAAGTTCTATCTAACGGTTTAAAGATATTATCTTGAATCTTATCAGGTATTCATATAACGGTGAATATTGAATGCTTTGTTACCAAGGTAACTTAGATTGCAAACCCTGATTTGGAGACTATATAAATGAGAACTCTAGCAACTGGAAAACCTAATCCCCACACCTCATGTATGATACTAGTTGTATAAGCTAGATTCAATTCACCTTTAACCTTAGGTTCTCTCGAGACCCTGTAGGTTAACGACTTAAAGACTTCATTGGGATTATGAAGCCAGACCCAACTATTTTCTCTGTAGTTTCATGATCTGATCTTGTTGTTTCTATCGTAATTGAGTACAATCGTAAGATTGTCTTATAGGCAAGATAGAAAAGTAGTCCCAAACACTTTCGTCTCATCGTTTGTGATTACATAATATTTTGTTTCACTAGTCGATTAATATTATTGTGAGGTGGTTGATATTTCTAGGATGTTCATCGGGAATATAAATCCGGTATATCAATTGGTTCATGTTCACTTTGAGATATCAAAATATGGAACAAAACTCGTAGGTATTTCTGTGGGAGACAGATTTATCTATTCATGTAGAATTTTCTGTGTGAGACAAATTTGTTTATTAAAGTCTTCGTCTTTGGGTCGTAGCAACTCTCAGTTGTGGGTGAGATAAGCTAAGGGTATCAAGGGCGTAGTATCATGCTGGGATCAGGGATGTAAGGATCGCAAGTATAACTTGGATCAGTGTGAGATTGATTGGGGTTCAACTACAGTCCAGACCGAAGTTAGTTTGTAGTTGGCTAGTGTCTTTAGTGGCTTAATACAATGTGTGTTCAATCTGGACTAGGTCCCGGGGTTTTTCTGCATTGGCGGTTTCCTCGTTAACAAAACTTCTGGTGTCCATGTTATTTCTTTTCCGCATTATACTTTGTTATATAATTGAAATATCACAGGTTGTCCGCTGAATCGATCAATTGGTAAATCCAACCTTTGGTTGTTGTTGAAATTGATTGATCCTTGAACATTGGTCTTTGGTACCGTTCAAGTTTATCCCTCTTATATTCAATTGGGATCGCAAATATTATTTGTTTGATTGCGGATTGAATTGAGAGATTGAGATATAACTCTTTGATATACTTTTCTTAAAATTGAGTATGACTGTCTAGTTGATTCTCTTGAAAGTATATTGGAGTTAGTCCATACAGATTGCTAAGAGAAATATTGGGTGAGGTTGTTGTACCCCCACCTTTTCAAGTGCATCATTGGCTTTCTTTGATACCCACTACTGAGTGCGTTTAAGAACAACCGGAACCTTCTTCCCATTCTCTTTTAGATTTCTCGGAATAGAATTCGATTGATTATTCTTTTGCAAGTTAGTTTTTCCCCAATTGGGAGCATCGAATCTTATCTTCGTCTTTACGAAGTTATCCTTTTGATAACCATTACGATTTTGAAAAGGCTTCGTATTACGTTTATAGGAAAATCTAGATTTATTACAACACTGATTCCTTTTCCTAAAGATTGGATAGTATAACCTGGAATGTTAAGGGGATTATCCTTAACATATGATCTTGGTTTCATAACTTCTTGTGATGCCCAAACAAGGACATCAAGTTTCTCATTCCTTATACGAAAACGATATCTCCTTTTCAGGTGACCTTTGTTTCCACAATAATAACAAATATAAGGAATGTTCTTAACCGGATTCATGTGCTGGCTTTGGAGGTTGATAAACTTTGTTCTGTCGAACCTTAACAGCCGGTGAAGGTATTTCACTTTTTCCATCAGTGGAAACCTTTTGCTGAGAAGAATCACCAGCCTTGACAAATTTTACCTTTTTGCTAATACTTGGAGCATTTATTCCCTTATATCCTAATCCTCGTGTATCACGATGATTTTTACTTGCTCCTAGCATAGTGGTTAATTTTTTGAACTAGTATTGAACTTTTTCAAGTCCTTCTCCAATATCTTGATTTTATCAAGAGCGGCAGCTAAATCATCCTCCAGGCGTTTTTCTCGAGAGAGAGAAAGACACTTTCGCTGTTATTGAAGCAATTTTGTTGAGAGTCACACCTTGCTTCAGATTCTGAAAGTTTTTCTTTCAACATAAAGATATTTCGACGAAGATTTTCACATTCAGAATTTTTGAACGCACATCTTCTTCACGATCTTTAGCAAGGGATTGTAACATATTATATCCACAATCACATCCTTTAAAGAATTTTCTCAATTTTTTGTTTTCTAGACAGTCAGACTCAATCAAGGAAATATATCCAAGAGTTATTATCATTGTTTCTCAATGTAATCATCAAATCAAACAGATAAAAATCAGCGATCCTGATTATTATGAGAAACAACTTGAACGGTACCAAAGACCAATGTTCAAGTTTCAATCAATTTCAATCAACAACCAAAGGTTGTATTTACCAATTGATTGAACTACGCATAACCTGTGATATTTAAATTATATAAACAAATATAATGTGAAAACAAATATCACAGACACTAGAAGTTTTATTGACGAGGAAACCGCAAATACATAAAAACCTCGGGACCTAGTACAGATTTGAACACCACACTGTATTAAGCCGCTACATACTCTAGCCTACTACAAGTTAACTTCGTACTGGAATGTAGTTGAGACCTAACCAATCTCACACGGATTAAGGTACAGTAGCGTTCCTTACTCCTCTGAATCCCA
>NW_020625498.1:0-2333 GCF_003573695.1 Papaver somniferum
TGTTTTTTTTTGCCCACCCGAACCGGAGATTCGATTTATCTTTTTCTTTTACCTAATCAAACTAAGTTTGTTATTTATTTATTTTTTCAAAGGGAGGAGTCATTTGTAATAATATAATTTTTCTAAACCTTTTATATTTTTAATGAACATGGTATACATTAATATAGGCATGCACTCAATTAGAATACTTTTTGCATATTGATAGATTTCTTAGTCGGTGGATTCAAATGAACTTCGTAAGTATTCTTGAATCTATCTAGAGTCTAAGGATTTGTATGATTGATCATACAAGGAACAATGCAACATGTTCACGAAAAAAAGAGTTGGTGGTGCGTGTACTAGATATCCTCTCATTTTTAAGAAGATGCACACTCATTATTCTTATTTTTTAAAGTTTAAAAGAATAGGACAATGATCCGATCCCACTTGGTCCAAAACTTTTAGATTTAGATCACGATATTGGTTAAACCATTTAACATTAGTCATTGCCCTGTCCAGTCCTCTTGAATACTTAAATTTCTTTTCCTATGATTATTCCTAATTTTCACAAATTTCTTTTGAAAGAATTTCCTTTCCCCTCTCTCTGCATAAGATAGCTCTTATTTTTTCCTTTGCTTTTTCTTCCTCTTCTTCTTCTGATTGAGAACTGACTTGATTAAAGCCACCTAGTACAATCCAAGTCACCTTATTGTACTTAACCCTTGCAATCTCTTTTAAATGTGATTAAGTCCAACTTGTCCAAAAAAATATATGATTAAGTCCAACTTCTCCCAAAATAAAGTTGTTAACAGGATTTTATGGAGGTTCCATTTGTAAATTTGAAGCCCACTTCCAAGCTCTCATCTCTGGGAGAGCTTCTACATAATCTGAGCGAGCGGCGATGGTTTTTTCTTTTTTTAATGTCAAGTTTTTCTTCTAGCATTAGACATTTAGGTATGTATCTCTTATCAAACAAACACGGTCCCTACCATAAGATTTCTAAATTATGGGGATCTAGCTGAAAGTTACGAAACAAAAACAACAATTAGTTACATGTGAAGAATTTGAATCTGGAAAGAAGATTAAACATCGCAGTTAATGTTGCTTCTGCATTGAATATATTACCTTCACCATGATTGTCAATTACTGATTTCTCACTGTAATCTGAAACCAAGCAATGTCCTTCTTAATGATGAAATGACTTCCCATGTTGGTGATATTTTCCTTGCTAAGTTCCTTCGCAATCATTCAAGTTCTTCCCTATAGCTGAATGAACAAGATGCAAGTTCAATTGCAATAAAGATCTTCATTGGTTATATTTCTTCTGGTAAGAAAATAAAATGCATGCGCTATAACTGTTATTAGTATTTACAAGTAATTCAATTATAATTAATAACATTGTGAATTTGTACGTGATCTTGATTAAGATCTAATTTCTGTCTTGCGTTAAACATAATATGGACTGGGCGGTAAAGTGCCAACCCAAGGTGATGTCTATATCTATGGGATCTTATTTCTAGAGATATGTTTACAGGAAAGAGGCCAACTGATAACATGTTTAAAGATGGTCTAAACATCCATAACTTCTATAATATGTATGTATTGCCAGATCATTGTGCAGATAATCGATCCGCGTTTTCTGTTGGATGTAGAAGGAGAACATAATAATGGTAATGCAAGAGATATACAGAAAAAAATGTCTTGTGTAATTCATATTGGAGTGAAATGTTTTTCAGAGTTACTTTCAGATAAAAGTAGCATGATCCAAGTTATTTTGGATGTAGAAGCGGTTAAGAATCGTTTTAATGATGTCATAATGTAACCAAAGAAAATAACTCATTTCACAGTCTATGTATTCCTCATATGGTACATAACACATGCAAGGATCTCCTTCTCCTGAATGTTTTCAAAGTTAGGTTCCGAAAAGTCAAAGACATAATTCCAATTGATTGCAATTGGGTTCTCGAAGTACGCTGCCAATTTAGCTAGGTGTTAGAGCATTGCTCGGTCGAACTCGAAAGTGTTGCTATCTCAATCTTGTTTGTCAAGTTTAGTTGTCAAAACTATAAGTCTTGATTTCTAGTCTACTTATAGCTAAGTCACAGATTAGGATAGTAAGTGCATTTGAGCATTAAACTTCACGACGTTCATCGATTGAAGATGAAGAACTACTAAGGGGATCTTGTGGAACTTCATCAACAAAAGGTATGTGGAGACTTGAACTCATCTGTCACTCAAAAGTCTATCTACTCTATCTCCTATTTAAGACAAAAGTCGTATAGCTATATAGACTTCAATTATACATATTTGATATTTCGAGCTGAGTTTAACTCGCTTACATAGAAATATGTGTT
>NW_020625499.1:0-293 GCF_003573695.1 Papaver somniferum
AAACTGCAACTTATTATTGAACTAATGTTGCAAGATGATGATATACAGACCAGATGTTCTCGTCCAAACGAGGTTTGAGATGTCAAATATATCAGATTGGATGAACCTGCAACCTATTACTGAACTCCGGTTGCAAATACCATATACAAACCCGATGTTCTCGGAAAGGAGAGGTTTGAGGTGTCAAATATATCAGATTGGATGAAACTGCAACCTATTACTGAACTCAGGTTGCAAGATTACCATATACAGACCCGATGTTCTCGTCTCTGCGAGGTTTGAGGTGTCAAATA
>NW_020625500.1:0-609 GCF_003573695.1 Papaver somniferum
CAGCCCGTGCATGAGAAGAATAGTTCACGGGTTTTGGAAGATTTATGCGTGTTCTGCTCGTGTATGATGACTCTAGCAACACTCTGGACCGTGAAGAAGATAAATGAGGAGATTTTGCAGTTGTAGAAACACGTGAGAAGCTAAAACAGGGAAGAAAATATTCCCATAATATTTTTCTTCACTGTCGAGTTTAATGAAAATTTGTGAGAGTTATGGCGTGATATTTTGCTGTTGTTGAGTATATATAGGGTGAGGGGATCATAGAGAAGGGATACGGAGAGATTGGGAGAGAAAAAGAGCACCACATAGCGAAAAATCAAATTTGCAGAGCTGCCATTTCTGCTGCTGCAAAACTGAAGAACACGAAGAACGGACCTGCACTAGCAGTCGATTTTGAACAGTGACAGCAACTCATTCTGTGGGTCGCAGTTTACAGGCAGACTTAAAAACGCAACAACAACAGTAACGGTTTTTGCATCAGTTATAAGCGTTGCAAACCCGATTTTTATTATAATTCTCCCTTATTCATCATTTGTAACCCTTTGAGCATAAATGAAATCAACTTTTAAGCGTGTTTCCAACATGATGAGCGGCTAATTCTCTCGTAAC
>NW_020625501.1:0-839 GCF_003573695.1 Papaver somniferum
TATGTACCTGTGTTTATTGCCATGCTGATGATGATTTTGTCCAATCACCTGAGATGTAGTGGAACTGAGACCCTGTTTACAGGGAGAACCCCTTGGGGAAATTGCATTTCACATGAAATTAATGGATAATTCTGAGGCAGCTAATGTAGTTATTTTGTCTTTTTAAGTTTAGTTTTGACTACTGCTTTCTTCACCATGATTGAGTTTTTAACTATTCTACATTTCACAATAACTGGTTGACATGTGGACTGAAAAAGCTCATAAAGTGTGTGTTGTCTATCAGCTTCTTCTTTCGAAATTTACGAGACCGCAGTTAAACTACAACACTATATTATTTCATGCAAGGCTAATGAAATCCAAGCTTGGGTTTATGTGGATTTGAATAACGTATCACTCTTAAATGATTTTTCCTCATGATTTATTAGAAGAAGTTTATTAGAAGGGCAACGATGATCAATGCTATATTTCTGACACCTCTTGTATGAGAAGAACCTTCAAAAAGTTCTTCCTTGAGCACAGTTAGCAACTCTCTGAGCCCTTCTACTCCTTATGTTCCTCTTGTTTTGTCACTATAGTTTTGTCATTATAGCCTCACGTTTTCAGTCAGGTAATTTTTTTAACCCAGGCATACCTAAGCCCTACAGCTAAGCTGATGGTTCATATAAAAAAGCCAATTTGCAGAGCAAAGTCGTCTAATTTTAATGGCGTAACATTTGCATTGAAGGTTGGCAATAATAAGAAACGATTCTCCGTGCCTATCGAAACCTCAATTTTGAACAAGGCCTCGAACAAGTCGATACATTTCTTTATTGTTATTCATTAATTTTTTTTATCAGGTA
>NW_020625502.1:0-458 GCF_003573695.1 Papaver somniferum
TTTTCATCTTCATGTTTTTAGATTTATTGGTTTAATTCTAAATTGTTTGGAAGATGATTTTTGCAGTATTAATCTTTATGGTTTTATATATTGCAATATTGTTATGGGATATGTGTGTTTGCGTCCGTGAACTTGATTGTCCCATATTTTGTCAAAATTAAAGTCGTTCATGAATTGATATGCATGTATTGATAAAAAAAATGAATGGACTTTTGACAAATACAAAAGTTAAGCCTATATTGTCAATCTTGGATGGAAGATAGGTTAAAATATTTTGTATGCAAGGATTATGTCTATTGTATGTCATTGTGCAAATAGTGATGGAAAATAGAATGAATCCTTGTATATTCCGCAGTAATTGATCTTCCTTGATCCATATTTTATGTATTACTGTGTGGCTCCGTAATGTGTCTTATGTTGAGCACGAAACAACCAAGTTGATTATTTTTATGATTAGC
>NW_020625503.1:0-483 GCF_003573695.1 Papaver somniferum
GAATAACTTGGACGGTACCAAAGACCAATGTCCAAGGATCAATCAATATCAATCAACAACCAAAGGTTGGATTTCCAATTGATGATCACGAACGCATAACCTGTATTATTTCAATTATATAAAATATAATGCGGAAAAGAAATAACACAGACACCAGAAATTTTGTTAACGAGGAAACCACAAATGCAGAAAAACCCCGGGACCTAGTCCGGATTGAGTACACACTGTATTAAGCCGCTACACACACTAGCCTACTCCAAGCTAACTTCGGAATGGACTATAATTGAACCCCAATTAGTCTCCCACCGATACAAGGTACAGTTGTACTCCTACGCCTATGATCCCAGCAGGATACTACGCACTTGATTCCCTTAGCTGATCTCACCCACAACCAAGAGTTGATGTAACCCAAAATCACAGACTTGATAATAAACAGATCTGTCTCACACAGAAAAGTCTATCAAAGGATAAATATGTCTCCCA
>NW_020625504.1:0-1008 GCF_003573695.1 Papaver somniferum
AGATCATACTTAAAATCACTTGATCATACTCAATATGACAGAGTATCCACCTAATTCCATTTAATTTTATCCAATTACACATAACTTTGTTTCATAATCATTGGATAACACTTACTTTGACTGATTATCCACAAATCATACTCCAAATAACTAGATGATACTTATTATGACTGATTATCCATCAAATCCCATGTAATTTAGTCTAATTGTACTCATTTGTATCTCAAAATCATTCGATAACGCTTATTTTGGATAATAATCCACAAATTTAAGGTTTCGATTACTAATCCACCGAAATTATTAGATTCAGATTATTGGAAGAACAATTTTTTGCAAGTGTTTCTTAATTTAAACATATTCTTTTTGGTATAAAAAAATAAAAAACAACCAAGAAATCCGAGTTAGGTTGGAATTAGATTGCATCCATTTGAATCTAATATATGTTAATCAATTTCATCGAATCATGTTCACTTCGACCTCAATTGCACCCACCCGATCTCGTTTGAACTTTGTCCGGTCAGTAATGAGTTTCATATTTATCGATTTCGATGATCTATGATGCTAAGTTTGAAGTCAGAACCCTCTCGGAGCTTCTTGGTTCATAGTTTGTATGCTTCTTGAGTCTAGCAGTGTGAACTAAGGTGACTTCATGACCTTTACGACCAGTCGAAATTACTTCGTGACCTATATGACTAGTCGAAATTCAAACCGGAAGCACAAAGAAAAAGCACAAAAGCATAATGAGAAAAACACTTACCTTGATCCGTATGACAGTCTTAAATTGATAATCTGGCCAATAGAAAGCCAAATACATCTGATCCAACGATCATGATTGCATCTTTATGAAGTCATACGGATTACCACATAAAATATCTAGAACCATCTAAATTTGCCGCGATAGATTATTGTGGCGCAGTGTTTCCCACCAAAACTTTCACCAAATTCCTTTTTCCCTCCACTGAAAACCCTAGGCATATAATTCGTTATCTAAACTAACCCTCACTCTCT
>NW_020625505.1:0-358 GCF_003573695.1 Papaver somniferum
TTGATTTCTCTCTTCCTGTCTATAATTTCTATTTTGTTGCTCTTCTTCTATTTCTTCTACTGAATTTGATCGCCAAGTGTGTACGCTCACCCTGTCATAATCTGTATTCCTCTCTTGAACTAGTGTTTGCTGAATTGGCGGTTGAATTTGATTTTCTCTATTATTTGTCATTCTAGTAGATTCTCTCATTTCACTTTTTTCTCTTCCAGCAATTGTTTTGCTTCTTCTAATAGTAGTCGGTTGTTCGGATGTATTTCTTCTTCTAGCCATTTCTTCAATGTTAACAGTATTGCAAGAAATTATGAAAAATTCTTAATCAATCACTTTAAATTTTCACAAATCTCAATATCAGTCTTTA
>NW_020625506.1:0-350 GCF_003573695.1 Papaver somniferum
TTGATTTCTCTCTTCCTGTCTATAATTTCTATTTTGTTGCTCTTCTTCTATTTCTTCTACTGAATTTGATCGCCAAGTGTGTACGCTCACCCTGTCATAATCTGTATTCCTCTCTTGAACTAGTGTTTGTTGAATTGGCGGTTGAATTTGATTTTCTCTATTATTTGTCATTCTAGTAGATTCTCCCATTTCACTTTTTTCTCTTCCAGCAATTCTTTTGCTTCTTCTAATAGTAGTCGGTTGTTCGGATGTATTTCTTCTTCTAGCCATTTCTTCAATGTTAACAGTATTGCAAGAAATTATGAAAAATTCTTAATCAATCACTTTAAATTTTCACAAATCTCAATATC
>NW_020625507.1:0-1045 GCF_003573695.1 Papaver somniferum
GTTGATTCAAGAAAATATGAAGGAAGTCAAATTTCTCAATAGAAGAAGGATGAAAGACCATGCAGAACTAATCCAAATCCTAAGAAATTTCATCTATCTTGAAACAAATAGAAAGACAAAGCCGACACAAAAAGAAAGAGTTCATAAAAATGTCGAATTTTATATACGTTAACTCAAAAAAGTTGACACATTTCGTTATAAGTCGAAAATCGATTTCTGAGACTAAATTGTAAACTAGATAAACTCATCTTTAACAGAAAAAGTTTGAAAAATGTATTGTAATTACAATTAATATGTTCTAAGGCAATACGTCTGGTAAAAATTGCATTTCTATGTACTTTGATTCAAGAAAATATGAAGGAAGTCGGATTTCACAATAGAAGAAGGATGAAAGACCATGCAGAACTAATCCAAATCCTAACAAATTTCATCTATCTTGAATCAAATAGAAAGAAAATTCCAACACAAAAAGAAAGAGTTCATAAAAATGTTGAATTTTATATACTTTAACTCAAAAAAGTCTACACATTTCGGTATAAGTCGGAAATTGATTTCTGAGACTAAATTGTAAATTAGATAAACTCATTTTTGACAGAAAAAGTTTGAAAAATGTATTTTAATTACAATTAATGTGTTCTAAGGCAATACGTCTAGTAAAAATTGCATTTCTATGTATGTTGATTCAAGAAAATGTGAAGGAAGTCAAATTTCACAATAGAAGAAGGATGAAAGACCATGCAGAACTAATCCAAATCCTAACAAATTTCATCTATCTAGAATCAAATAGTCTTGAATCAAATAGAAAGACAAAGCCAACACAAAAAGAAAGAGTTCATAAAAATGTTGAATTTTATATACGTTAACTCAAAAAAGTCTACACATTTCGTTATAAGTCGAAAATTGATTTCTGAGACTAAATTGTAAACTAGATAAACTCATCTTTAACAGAAAAAGTTTGAAAAATGTATTTTAATTACAATTAATATGTTTTAAGGAAATACGTCTAGTAAAATTTGCATTTCTATGTACGTTGATTCAAGAAAAT
>NW_020625508.1:0-434 GCF_003573695.1 Papaver somniferum
TATCTTGAATCAAATAGAAAGACAAAGCCAGCACAAAAAGAAAGAGTTCATAAAAATGTTGAATTTAATATACGTTAACTCAAAAAAGTCTACACACTTCGTTATAAGTCAGAAAGTGATTTCTGGGACTAAATTGTAAACTAGATAAACTCATCCATAACAGAAAAAGTTTGAAAAATGTATTTTAATTAAAATTAATATGTTCTAAGGCAATACGGCTAGTAAAAATTGCATTTCTATGTACTTTGATTCAAGAAAATATGAAGGAAGTCAAATTTCACAATAGAAGGAAGATGAAAGACCATGTAGAACTAATCCAAATCCTAACAAATTACATCTATCTTGAATCAAATAGAAAGACAAAGCCAACATAAAAAGAAAGAGTTCATACAAATGTTGAATTTTATATACGTTAACTCAAAAAAGTCTACACA
>NW_020625509.1:0-458 GCF_003573695.1 Papaver somniferum
TTTTTATAAGTCTATCAAAGAACTTCAAGAGAACCCAAAAGGATTTGTGTTTCTGATTTCTTGTTTTCCAACTTATAAAAAACAGTTTCTGCAGATAGTTTTTAGTACTGCGAGGGGAAACTCTTTTGATAAACAGAGACATCCTAGCTTCTTCATAAAAGAAGGCAATACTACTATCTTGGTATGAAGTATCAGGAATTGAGCAACGAATCAATTCATGCTTTGAGGTGATACACTCGGATGACTGAGATTTAAACTCCTCTTGTAATTCGTTTAGTTTGTTACAACTAATTGGATTACACAGAGGAGGAGCGTTGCTCTCACTGATTAGTAAATCAATATCAACCTCATCATAAATATTATTCATCATAACTTGATTTAGCCTGTCAAGAGATTCTTGCTCTTTCTGGAGGTATAACTCAACATCAAGAGATAAGCTCTCAAGCTTCTTTTCAAGC
>NW_020625510.1:0-288 GCF_003573695.1 Papaver somniferum
AAACTGCTAAAGATTCATCGTTCTTACGAAGTTCCAGACTTATAGTAGTCCTCTCATGGCCAGGTTTCGATCTCGGAGCCAGTTTGTTTTTCGAAGTCGATGAATTCTTGTTTTTTTAGTGTTTTTGAGAATATTCCCATGGAATCTTTCCCGGAAACTGCTAAAGATTCATCGTTCTTACGAAGTTCCAGACTTATAGTAGTCCACTCATGGCCAGGTGTCGATCCCGAAGCCAGTTTGTTTCTCGAAGTCGACGAATTCATGTGTGTTTAGGGATTTTGAGAATAT
>NW_020625511.1:0-559 GCF_003573695.1 Papaver somniferum
AATTATCATATTGGGTTATAAATCTGTTCTCTGGTTCTATTTGATTTCTTTTGTTATTTGCTAGCATATAAATTGAAAAAGATATGAAATTGGCAATTCCTACCCGTAAGTCTGAAAGTAACAACTGCAATTGGGTTCTATTTAATTTTCTTTTAGATTTTTTGGACTTTTTGAATTTTTTGGACTTCGCCAATTAGCCTTGGAATGTCTTGGATGATAGTGTAAGTTTGGTTTTATTTTTGGTAATAGTATGATTTAACAAGAAAAAAAAAGACTTTTCACTGTATTCTTTTGTGTCGCATGCCTTTGTATATTGCATATATTTGGACATCACCTAGGTAAAGTGTTGAATGTTGAGTTTTGGAGGCAAATCGCAGAATCAAATCTTAAATTTCAATTGAAAATTACACAAAGTAATGAAACGGACTTTACAAAAGATCGGTGCTTCTTCTTATCTCTACTTGTGTCGCCAACATTCTCCTTATGCTAATCCAATCCCAAAACCAGACCCTAGTTCATCACTCCCTCACTCATCTTCTTCTCTATTCAACAGAGTTCC
>NW_020625512.1:0-1082 GCF_003573695.1 Papaver somniferum
TTTAGGATCAAAATGTAGAATCTAACCATACGAATTAGATTGAATAAAGGTAAGAAAAAAATTGGTAAGTGTATTGACTAGGGCATGACCTTCTCCGAGAATATAGTGTGTTCGATTTCCTTTAAACTCCCTATATCTCTTGTAGTTGACTACTAATATATGATACTTGCATTACAACGCTTGTATCATTCTCAGTAAAATGCTTATACCAAGATTTGAAAATCTCTTTGGTATGAGTCAGAATTACATCTTTGTCCCATTATAGGTAGATACATTTACTTTGTATCATTACTACTGGAGCCATAATTACATCTCTGACTCATCGAAACTTTTGTGAGTCTGTTTCCACAAAACGTGAGGTGTGCTTTTAATTACAACATATCATTTTCAAAGTTATTGTATCATTATAGTCAAACAATTGGATTACATACCACTGAACATTCAAGTTTGGGGGAAAATGAATGTTTCGACAAACTTCCTTCAAAGCATTACATCGTATGAAGTTCATATGTCGCCTTGGAAATGTTGAAGGTATGGCTTCCTCTTTGAAAGGTGTATCTTTACAAGTTGAAGATTTTTATGATGAAAGTATTATACTTGTGCACACATACTTCCACATCATAGACTCTTTAATGATGCTCAAGTACTTCTGAGTTCAAAAGGTCAAATTAGAGTCGAATTGGTTTAGTCAAAGTATGGTCAACTATTTGGTTAAGACCCGGTCCATTGGATTGAAAAGGTCATGGTTAATGAATATAAACATATATGGTCCATTATATATGAAATATTCAGGTCCAATTGAAACAATGATCACATGAGCCCAAACCATATCGTTAACCCTAAAAATTGACAAAATTCTTCTTTCAACTATTCTGATCGAAAGACAAATGCATCATCGTCCGATCATGATGAAATTTGTACAGTAGATTCATCACAATGTTTCGACAAACATATCAAAATTTCAAAGAATCTCCATGAGGATAACATATACCACATATAAAAATTTCAGAATATTCCAACGGTTAAAATTTTAGGAAAATTAGGTTTTTCGACGCTGTTATAATTAGGGTTTTCTAAACGAA
>NW_020625513.1:0-985 GCF_003573695.1 Papaver somniferum
GTTTTAAAGACTTCTTTGGGATTGAGAAGCTCTACGAGTACCGTTGGTGGGAAACTAGATAATTGCAGTTTATTATTAGTTTTCGATTGACTAACGGTTGTTGAACTTTGATTGCACCTAGTTTTTTTATGCTTGAGAATCTTCCTTCTGATATAAGATTTACTCAAACTAGATCGAAGTTTCGACGGGGATCTTTAGACTATTTGTAGATATAAAGACGTCTTGTGATAATCCATCATTAACAGACTCTTTTCTATGTGTGATTGGTCACAAGAGATTCAAGTTGTTTGTGTACAGGTGTTTATTGAAGATCTAAGAAGATTTGAAGTCAAAGAAGATTTCTTATTTGATTTCATAATCTTTGGTTTGCACAAACTTGATCGGTTGGGGATCCAACTATAATTGGTTTATCTTTTGATAGATTGGATTTATTAGTTGCGTAGATCAGCATCACTACATTTCTTTGTAATTCATAATATTGATTGCATAGTCTAAACAATTACTTTGGTAATTGTTAAATAGATTCACCTGAGAACCCGACAAAGGAGTTTATTGGTTAAATGGAAGATCCTTTTGTCAAACTCATATCACGTTGTTTGAAAAGAGTTGTCGCTGAACAGATTTGTTGTTACTTTACTGTTTGGAATACGAACCAAAGGAATTGTTCCAAGTGTGTGACTTATTGCAAGTTAGAGGCACAGGGATACTGAGGGAACTAGGTGAACTATAGGTTTAGTTGATTGGTGTCAACTATACGAAGTTGGTTTATATTTTGTATAGCGGCTTAATTCTGAGAGTATTCAATTCAGGACAAGGTCCTAGAGTTTTTTCTGCATTAGCGGTTTCCTCGTTAACAAAATCTTTCTTTGTCTTTTACTTTTCTATTTCCGCAATTATAATTGATTTATTATAATTAGAAGTAAACTACACAAATGTTAAATCCTAATTACTTGATAGCAATCCTATAGTGTTTGGTTAATTCCGA
>NW_020625514.1:0-401 GCF_003573695.1 Papaver somniferum
GATTTGACTAGAGATACCACCGTTTTAGACGATGTAGTTCATGATCCTTTAGCCTGCAGTATGTTGGATAATCCATTATTTGATGTGCCTATCATTGAATCAGAGGAGGTAACTATGATTAAAACCTTAGTTGATGAGCCTTTATATGAAACTTTCTCTGATGATCCTTTATATGATTGTGATGATGGCTTATAGAAAAGAGTTTACCCTGAGAATACTGTTTTAGAATCTAGCGATTTAGAAACACTAGTCTTAGAAGATGATAAACTCGTAGAGATGAGTGAGGATGAACCAGACTTAGAAGAAACAATTGACTATTTTCAGGAATCTGATGACCTAGAAATTAGGGAAGTTGTGACTAGTCTTTCTAGAGACACAGAAAACTCTAAGTTTGGGGGTGA
>NW_020625515.1:0-458 GCF_003573695.1 Papaver somniferum
CTGCTGATTTGAGCGTTCAGAAGCCTAGTTATGGTCGGTTTAGGATTCATGGGCCCAAGTCCAGAAAAGGAAACCCACGTTTTATTAGGTTTTGGAAATAAATTCGATATAAAAGGGAATAACCCTAATAATGATTCTTATTATTTGACCGACTAGCTCTCACTCTCTTCATCACCTTCACGTGTTCAGCAGCAACAGGGAGGAGGAAGAAAAATTCACGCCAGCACCAGCGCCAACGCTGTCCGATCACCGTCCGACAGAATTTCTGCCGGCGCCGGCAGGTAAGTCCGTGCGATTTTTTTTTTACTGTTAGTTTTATGATTCATGAGTTGTTCACAAAACGAGAAATCCCCTAGTTGCATGCATGCGTAGGATTTATGAAGGATTTTTAGAAAACGTATATTTATGCTCGTTTGTTCGTTAGTTGAAGGAACGAGCAAAAATCCCTAATATGAAAG
>NW_020625516.1:0-454 GCF_003573695.1 Papaver somniferum
GATTTGGATTAGTTCTGCATGGTCTTTCATCCTTCTTCTATTGTGAAATTTGACTTCCTTCATATTTTCTTGAATCAACGTACATATAAATGCAATTTTTACTAGGCATATTGCCTTAGAACATATTAATTGTAATTCCAATACATTTTTCAAATTTTTTTTGTCAAAGATGAGTTTATCTAGTTTACAATTTAGTCTCAGAAATCAATTTCCGACTTATAACGAAGTTTGTAGACTTTTTTGAGTTAAAATATATTAAATTCAACATTTTTATGAACTCTTTGTTTTTGTGTTGGCTTTGTCTTTCCATTTGATTCAAGATAGATAAAATTTTATAGGATTTGGGTTAGTTCTGCATGGTCTTTCATCCTTCTTCCATTGTGAAATTTGACTTCCTACATATTTTCTTGAATCAACGTACATAGAAATGCAATTTTTACTAGGCATATTGCCT
>NW_020625517.1:0-464 GCF_003573695.1 Papaver somniferum
GATTTGGATTAGTTTGCATGGTCTTTCATCCTTCTTCTATTGTGAAATTAGCCTACCTTCATATTTTCTTTAATCAACGTACATAGAAATGCAATTTTTACTAGACGTAATGCCATAGAACATATTATTCGTGATTACAATATATTTTTCAAACTTTTTTTGTTAAAGACGAGTTTATCTAGTTTACAATTTAGTCTCATAAATCAACTTCCGACTTATAACGAAGAGTGTAGACATTTTTGAGTTAACGTATAAAAAATTCAACATTTTTATGAACTCTTGAATTTTGTATTGGCTTTGTCTTTCAATTTCATTCAAATAGATGAATTTTGTTAGAATTTGGATTAGTTCTGGCTGGTCTTTCATCTTTCGTATATTGTGAAATTTGACTTCCTTCATATTTTCTTGAATCAACGTACATAGAAATGCAATTTTTACTAGACGGAATGCCTTAGAACATATTA
>NW_020625518.1:0-1716 GCF_003573695.1 Papaver somniferum
CCAGTGAATGAAACCTATACATATTGATCCGTAATTTGATATTGTTGATTTGTAATCAAGAGGTCGCATGATTTGAGAATGTAAAATATAAAAAATATTCTATAAACATCGGAGGCAAAATTTAGATTTATGATTTAGAGTTTTTTATGATGATTTTGATGAACAAACATAATGTTCAAACAAATATTTTAGAATGTAAATACATTTTCCCGGCCAATAAGGCTTTATATCGGGAATTGAGTGAAAGTACGTTGTTGTCTTTGTAGGTAGTTGTCGCGAAACAACTCGAAATTATGTTCTTTCAGGAAAAAGAATGTAATAGTACTTGAGAGAGCGATAATGTTCTCTTCGCGGGTACACCAATTTCCTTTATATAATACGGATACCGTTTCGGTGATCCAACAGTCATGATCATATTGTCTTATACGTTACGGTATCATCCTCAAAATATTTGGTTTTTGTCCTTATCAATCGTGCTAAAAACAACCAATTACATATTTCACAATACAATGTTGCATGTTTTGTGAAGATTTTTTTTTTATTCGGTCAATAAAACTCACTAAAAAGCAAAAACTATTATTATCCACTACTATTACCAACACCCACCACCATAAAAACCATCCTCCGCCACTATTTCTTCCACCAATAGTAATGTTACCGCCTCCACCATTCACAAACACCCGCCACCGTTAGAATCAATATAGTTTTTAGTAAAATTATTTTTTAATAAAATTATGTATTCATGTTAGATTACTAAAGGGACATTTATAATAGAAATTTAATTAATCATTATGACCTTGATTTGATACTAAATAATTTCATAGACACTCTTTACATAGACAAATCAATAATAAATAATTTCATATGTTCTGATCTTGATTCGTGTCGTTCGTTTAGTTATTACATAACATGGCAACTGATTGCATCAATTTTTTTTAAAAAGGACATGTGTTTTATCAAGTTTATTTTAACATTAGAATGATCAACCACGTGTTATACTTTATAATATAACGTTACATATTGGCGTTACGAAATTAGCATAATATGTTTTTTTTCACCAATACCCTCCATCACCATAAAACCATATATATGAATCCATTTTTTTATCCACCACCACCTAGTGGCAGAGCCAAGGGTTGACTAACCTGGCTCTAACCCCTTAAATTTTTAATAACTACATAAATGTTTTAGTTTATTTTATGAATAGTACTTTGTCCATATATATATATATGGTTTAGTCCACCAAAGTTTACATGTTTCTTTAAAAAAAAAAGTAGGCCTCCTCAATGTCAATTTTTGATTCCACCACTGCCACCATCACTGCCGCACACCCCATGTAGGTTGTTGGACGCAATTCTAATTTTCAATCACAAATGCCATGTATGAGGTTTAGATTGAACAAAATGTCGTCAATTGGTTAGTTTCATTATTATTTTTCCGTGTATATATTCTTTTTTGTATTGCAATCAATTTTATTTTAACATTATAAAATCATGATTTATACGATATAGTACCAAAGATAACAGGGGTACCATTTGGGTGATCCAACTACGATCATGAAAATATTGTCTTGTATGATATCATACCTGAAATATATGGTACCTTCATTTATCAAAAGTGTTAAAAACAACCAACCACATCTTCCACACTACGATGTTATCGATGTTGTAACGACAACATAAAATTAATATTGTCCATCACTACTCACCAACACTC
>NW_020625519.1:0-1547 GCF_003573695.1 Papaver somniferum
AAAAGCACTTTTCAAGCAACTTTTTCCACACAAGTGTACTTCTCCAAAAACACCTAAACCAACATAAAAACACTATAATAAGTATAAAACCAAGTGATGATCTGATATGTTTAACAACTTCATTTTATATTGTTTATTTCTTTATTAGTTGCTCCTAATTATCACAGGCTTGTACCTTTTTTATTTCTTAACAACTTCATTGATTGTTGTGATCACGTAACCAGAATTTACTTCGTGACTTAAAAATTTACCTCCGAAAGATAAAGATGTAAGATTTGTACACCCCCAATCAATTTAGTACCCCCTATTAGCAGCTATGTGAAATTGGAGTAAGAGAGAGTAACATGAAGTTGGTTCACTGTCCACCATTAAACTCAACATCAGAGTTGAGACATATTTGCTTATATGGTTTTGGAATGCTGAGTGATGATACCATGACAAAGTTGGGAGAGAAATCAAGAGGAATGAGCCTAGAAAGGAAGACCATGTAAGTCCACCTAAATTTGGCAAAACGACATGGTGCAGCAATTAAAGAAAATGACCCATTATGGTTTTTTTTATTTTGCCTACCACTCTCCGAGGTAAATTTTTCAGTCACGAAGCAAATTCTGGTCACATGATAACACTGAAGTGAAATTGTCAATGCTGAAGGTTCATAGGAAATCTTTTTCCATTATTGTGTAAACCAATCCAAATTTACTAGAAATCTGACTCGATAGATAGAAGAAATCTGACTCGATAGGAATTTCTAGTCTAGCTATGAAGAGAATCCAGGCTTTAAGATTCAGCGTCCTCGAGACCCCTTAACCAATACCGGATGTTTGTTATAATCACGTCTGACTCTTTCACACAGAAAAGAAAGAAAAAAGACGGAGATACTTATTTTGAGCTTTACCAGAGGAGAATTGAGTGACAAAGAGATCAGCTCATGATTTCAATCTCCAACAAGTTCACCACTTTTGATCCAATCAATGTCTTTTAGACTCTGGGGCTGAATCATTCTATTGTAAAATGTTGGAGTTGGAAGGTGATCAAGAAGATAAAGATATTAACATATCTGCTAGTTCCAGAAACCATCTTATAGTTTTGATTTTAGTTAAAATTTCTATGAAAAGGGTGTACTTTTTACTGAAAATTTCGATTTTTAGATGAATTTACTGACAAGCTATTAAATTTTTGTGATCATGGATTGTGGACCAGTTTACAGTTTCTCTCAAGGCTTTGATTCTGCTCGGAAAAAGGAGACTCCCTAACTCTAATCAACTTTCAGGAAATCAAGAGAGTTTGATTATAAGGTCTACATTTAACTTTGTCATGATTAGAGATTTTTATTATTTTTTTCCTTGTTAGTGATGGAGTAAACCAAAATTTAGGAAGTGACTTGCCATAACTTGTTTGAATTTATTTGAAAAAGCATGCCTTGAAATTCCATAATTCGGTTTTTGAATTAAAATGTTGATAACACAACTAGTTGATTTTGATTGGTAAATTCCATAATTCGGGTTTGATTAAAAGGACTACGTCTTTTTAGTGTATCAATCAAGGCT
>NW_020625520.1:0-589 GCF_003573695.1 Papaver somniferum
AGACAGAGAGAATGTGAATGGACCTGTTGGCTGATATGAATTGCAGCAGGGCAAGCAGATCAACTTTTCCTCCTCATCGTCATCAAATTTCAGGAACCACCAAGACCATTTAGTCTATGATAGGTGAGGCATAAAGAAAAATAAAGAAAAACAAAGAAGTAATTAATTATCTTGGGATTTGTATTAATTTTAACCCAGATCAAAAATAATGAAAAATTAACGCACCTGGCTCCTCGTCGGCGATCATAAACTATTGACTTGCTGTCGAACATTATGAATACTTTACAGAGAGAAGAAGACCAAATTGCGGCAGTAACGAATATCTATTTCCTCAAGGCAAGGGAAGGAATTATCGAGTGACGAAGGTGCAACCCATTATTGTAAGTTTCCCAGATCAAAATGGTGAATCTTGGTTAACGAAGGGATCAATGTTGTTGCTGGTGATGTAGATTTCGCGGAACCTCCTTTGTTTCCTTATTCTTCTTCTTCTTGCTGGTAATAAAACTCTTTGTTCAAACACTTGACCAAATTCATACGAACAATGTGAAGAATCTCAAGACATGGGAGCTGACCCAGGCTTACAAGCTTT
>NW_020625521.1:0-669 GCF_003573695.1 Papaver somniferum
AAACTGCTCTAAGTAGACAAATCTTGTTTATGAGGCTTAGACTTCAAAATTTAGCTAAAATATCAAGATCATCTGGGTCTATAGACCAAATGTCATGATCATTAGCATGTTTCCAATAAAAATAGATACCGGTTGAACTAAATTATAGCGTTCGAGTCTTTTCGAGTGTGTATTATATGAATGTACACTCGAAGCTGCTCTAAGTAGAAAATTCGTGTTTATGAAGCCTAGCCTTCAAAACCTTGCTAACATATCAAGATCATGTGGGTCTATAGACTAACATGTCCTGATCAATAGGATGTTTTCAATTAAAATAGACACCTTTTGAGCTAAATTATAGCGTTCGAGTCTTTTCGAGTGTGTATTTTTCGAATGTACACTCGAAACTGCTCTAAGTAGACAAATCTTGTTTATGAGGCCTAGATTTCAAAATTTTGCTAAAATATCAAGATCATCTGGGTCTATAGACCAACATGTCCTGATCAATAGCATGTTTCAAAAAACATAGAAACCTGTTGAGCTAAATTATAGCGTTCGAGTCTTTTCGAGTGTGTATTATTCGAATGTACACTCGAAACTTCTCTAAGTAGAAAATTCGTGTTTATGAGGCCTAGGATTCAAAACTTGGATAAAATATCAAGATCATGTGGGTCTATAGACCAACATGTC